>NC_082645.1:99245936-99545936 GCF_028023285.1 Balaenoptera ricei
GTGGACAAAGGCAGCAAAGCCCTTTTGAAGAAGAAGCCTGCATCTTGGTCATTAAACTCAGTTAGATAAAAGATTATTGCACAACTACAAACAAGGGAAATCTTAGAATTGTCCTAGAACTGATGCTAACATCTTAAAAATGAATTTCATTTTGGTCAGACAAGTGATTCCCTTAAGGTCAAGGAAAGCCATCAGTATCTCCCCAATCATTACGTACACTAGACCTTTAATCTGACCTTCAAGCTTTAATGACTTTATCTTGAAATTTAATCAGTCAGCCTTCCCAATCAGGAACATCCAACGTTATGCAAGCCAGGCTAATGTGTCTGTGAATTGATTATTAAATGATGCCTAAGATGCCAAAATTACAATCCCGAGTAAGGTTTCTGAAGATGGGCAAAATCCCAATCCATTCTTCCATTAGGCCAAGATGAGAGGGAAGAAGGTCCTTAACACCTGACATTTTATCTGCAGTTCAAGAATTACATATGAACACTCATAATGTGGCAGAGAAGGTTCTCACTATTGCCGTTCCTCGGAAGTATGACACAGTGGCACAGAATTCAACATGGTATCTGGCCAGATCTGCCATTCATTCATTCATTCATTCAAATATTCAACATATAATTTTGGAGAGCTGCTCAGTGCCAAACAAAAGTTGCTACTGATGGTCTTAATGAGACACATTCTCTCTTTTTTATGGAATAAAGGACAAAGTTGGGGGAAAAAAACATGTAAGTTATGCAACAGAACCCTCTATCCAATGCAATAGTATCATCTTCAGCACCCCGTAGCAAGTGGTCATCCAGTCTCTGGTTAAAACCTTCCAGAAAGCTCTAAAGACAAATTCTCAAATGTAGGAAATCTGCCCCCTAATATGATCGCCTGCAGCTACAATGCTCTCTGCTGGTCACATGGCAGGTTCAGTTCAGTCAGCAACTTGAAGGGCTGTCATTCTGCCAGAAGTGGTCCGCAGGATGACAGCAAAGTGCTGGTGGAGCAAATATCTTTGGCTCTGGGTTTTATTTGTCAGTGAGAACTAATTGATGGTTCAGCCCATATACACACACCCATGCTAACAGCTTCATCTTTACAGCCTGAAATGTAATGCCATGTTAATTTGGATAAACAGTTGTTAAGGTTCACATCCAAGGTTCATTTTATTCTGTAATCATTTACTTAGCATTTTAATTTTTCCCTCTCAAACTTTCCAATTTAAATTGTTTGAAGATAATCTCTGTGTTAATACTAGATGCAGATAGAAAGCATCTATATTGTGTCAAGCATAGGCAAGAGAAGCAGAAAAGCATCAGTCCCCCATCTTTAGGTAATACTTTTCTTCTTCGTTCTTGACCCCATTTCATGTAACACAGTGAAATATGATATTTCTGTATTTTTGAACTTCCCTTCCCATTCATTTTTGGTCTTTGTCTAGTTAGATAGCTAGACCGATCCATCTACATATGTAGTGGAATAGGTTTTTACAGCTAAAACCCACCCCCTACTTCAGAGTATTCAGTGGCTAAAGGGCTATATTTTACCAAATAGATAGTGCTGTAAGCGGAAATCGTGATACTTTTTTGCAATCCTAGGTTCTATAGCGATAGGTTAGTAAGTGCCTATAGCACTTCACCCAGAAATCTTTTATCAGGTCAACAACATGCCATCTAGTGATGAGAAAAGGAGGGCTGGATCCTGTAAGTACATACACATGTCTGAAAACCGGCAGTTGCTTTTTTGGTGGAGATGTATTATTCCATAATTGGCATAATCACGGTTTCCACCTCATTTATGACCCGCATAAAAAATTGCATAAAATATCACGCACAGCTGTAGTCAGAAGAAAGATTCAATGTGGACTTTGTGTAGACTTGACTGGCTGCCAGCACAGTCATCTACATCATCTAAGGCTACATTTAAAAGGATAAAATACAGTTTTCATTCTTACGGCAAATTTATGTTTTAAGAGAGATAAAATTGTTAAAATAGATCATAAAGAGCATTAAGCCCTTCCCTGCTCCTGCCCAGTCCATCTTTTGTTAATATAATGTTAAAGGGTTAGCAAAAGATGGGAAGGCCGTAAAATTAAAGGTTAAGACTGCAGTTCTATCTATCCCCAGAATGAGAAGTTATCTGGTATGACTGCATACTCCTTTTCATTATTTAGACAGCCTCGTTGAACAGCCTCAAACACCCCTGCTGGTCTCTTTGAGAAATCTCAACGACCACAGTGATAGAGAACAGCATGGGCAAGCTACTGAGGAAAGGCAAGGTTTCATCTGAAACCCAAAAGCACAATGTAGCACACAGTTTTACAGGAGATTTTCTCCACCTCTACGGAGGAGAGGGCTGACTTCCAGTATCCTATGTGCTACTGCATCACGGCATATTCAAACTCTCAAGAGCCTTAAAGGGCCAGCTGCTTCATTTCTCAGAGTCCAAAGAAGCTAAGCGAGTTGGCAAAAGCCACATGGCTAATCACTGAAACAGAACCAGACTGCCATTCTCTGGAAATGTGAATACCATGTTCTTTCTGTCTCTTCGTGCTGCTTCACTTTATGCTGATTCAGGAAGCAAGAATGTCCACTGAGCAATACAGGGGAAAACTTTTTCTTATCTGATGGTTGTGCCGGAGCCAGTTTTGTACAGACTCTTGATGGTCTATTGTTCTCATCTCTTCCTGACTACCATTTAGTGACTTCAAGCTGATAGCCTGAAATTAGCCATGGTGAGAGTATTTACACCACAGAAGTGGGCAAGTACTACAAATCAGGGTTCTTCTTTTCCCTAGAGCTGGTTGTTAAATACTTATCAGCATGTTACTCTTACTGTATCACCCCAGGAGTCAGTTCATCAAGGATTAGGTGTAATACTGCTCTCACCTACCAACACTCATCCTCTACCTCGGTCTCCAGCTACCGACTCTCAGTCATTTACAGCCCAGCTTGTGGGAAGCTGCTATGAGGCTTCTTCAAGAGTGTAAGAGATCTTGAGAATTACTTGTGTCAGGGGATCAGGGCTCTACCAGGACTCCTGAAGCCAGGAGATACCTGAACAGGCAGTTTTGTCACTGACTTAGAGAAAGCTAATATGCTCAATAGTTTCGTCAGAGCTTCAGGTCCCAAAGATTTCTTTCTTTTAATCTGAAGAGTACACTGGTATCTAGTTTATATAGATTGTATAGAGTGTATCATTAAGCAGAATTTTGTTTTAGGAGAAACAGGTTCTTGAAAATAATAAGCTCAGGAAGAAATGCATATACAGCTGACTTAGCTGCAAATAAAAGGATATTTCTTACCAATAAGAGACAAGGGGATATAGTTGCTAAGGGTTTTGTAGGCAGGTAGACTTACATTTGATCCCAGCTCTGACAACTGTGAGCTCTGTGGACTTGGACAAGTTAGACACCTCTCTAAGCCTCACTTTCCTCAAATGTAAAATGGAAATAAAAATAATATCTGCCTCTTAGTACTGTGGCAAGGATTGAATGAGATGAAGCGCACTAAACCCCATCCCTCTCACCTACCCAAGAATATTGTCCTGGCGACTGTCTCCCTCTCTCTCCTGCATCATCAATTTTTTGTTTTCCACTCAGGGTTGTATTTCCCACCACTCCAATGGCCTCTGTTGATCTTGTCAAGACTACCAGTGACGTCATGTTACTGAATCCATTGGTCAAGTCTTTGCTCTCATCTTACATGACTTAGCATGTGACACAGTTAATCAACCCCTCCTCGCTCATATACTTTCTTCACTTTGCTTTCGGTACCCCAGACTCTCAGGGCTCCCCTCCTCCCCATGGGCACTAGCGATTCCAGGGGTCTATGGGCTATAACTACATTGTGTTATGACAGATTGTAATAGGGACCTTGAACCCTAGTGAAGGAGGTGAAATGCTGCAACTAAGATATGAAAAATGAGTAGTAAATGTTCAGACCAATGTTTCTCAATTTTGGCTGCACATTTAAATAACTTGGGGAGCTTTTGGAAATCTTGCTATCCTGGCCACACCAAGTAAATCAGACTCTCTGGGGGTGAGACCCAGCCATTAGTATTATTTAAGGATCCCCAGGTGATTACAATGTACAACCAACATTGAGAAACACTGATTTAGATGAAGGAGGAGAAGTTAAATCAAATCCCAAGGGGAGGAAACAGTTTATAGAAAGGCTCCATGGGGAAGGTAGGAGATAAGTAAATACCAAAGAGGAGAAAGGTTAGTGATACTGGAGCAAAGAAAGTAAGAATATAATATTTGTACACCAATGGCTATAATACAAGACAATATCATTTGAAAGATGCCATAAAATATATACTTATAAAGTACTAGTACTTAAAAGATTCAGAGCAAATAGAGATGATTTGGGCTCATGATGAATATAAAGATAAAAATGAGGAGAAGTAGTGCTGTGTATCAATTGATAAGGAAACTGTAGTCAGATTGGCTGGGTTTAAATTCCTGTTTCACCACTTTCTTTGACTTTGGGCAAGGTGCCTCAGTTTCTTCATCTCTAATATGTACATAACAATAAACGTATCTCATAAATTTCTTAGAAGATTTATTTAGATAATTCATATATGACTCTTAGAGCAGCATCTGACACATAGCAAACACATTTGATGATGATGACGATGATGATGATTACGATGATGATGCAGGCCTTTGCAAAAGTTAGGGGAATTAAGTTGAGAAGTTGGCCTATGATTGCGCTTTCAATTTTAAGAGAACCATGATAGATGCTAAGCTGGGTTTTCTTCCTCCAACCTGAGCTACCGCAAGGAACACTGTGAATCATGAAAAACTTCTCTCTGATTGGTGTGCTTATTCTCTTTTATGTCATTTTCCCCCTTCCTGTCCTTCAAGACCAGGATTTGTCCACTCGCAAATACCTCTCAGAAGAAAATGATCTGATAACAGTACCATTACGGGGATTACTTTTCTCAGTAGGACTCTATCTTAAAGTTTTATCTGGAACTGTGGCATGAACAGCTTTATTCTCAAAGGAATATTAGCCATCAGCAAATTAAGTGAGATAATGTAGATGAAATCACTTTTAATTTATAAACTGCAGTACAAATATTAACCTTCACATTGGATAACTTACTTCTACAAAGCCCTTGAGTTCCTTAGGGGAATATCCTGCTTTATTTGCCACATGCTCAGCAAAGAGAATACCGGATCTTACTGGAAGGCCAACGTTCCTCACTAGCAGCACATTAATGCAAGCTTATAGAAAAAACACGTGACCGCAATGAGCTACAGTGAGCATCGTGGCAAAAAGCGGGTTTGCAGGTAGCTTGGGAAAGTTTCTGTTCTTTTAGAAAGCCTTAACGTGAACATCATGCTGATTTATTCATAATCAGTGTGATAAGGGAGCAAAGGGCAGAGAGGAAACACAGGGTTACCCGTGTCCCTCTCCACTGTCCTTCCATTTGGGATTTCCACTTCGTACCAATGTATTGCTGGTCCCAAAAAAACATTTATGGAGCACCCACTATGCGCCAAGCACCTTTCAGGGCACTGGAGACATAAAAATGAGTAAGAATTAGCCTCATTACCCCTGAGATTGCCCCTGAGATGCATGCAAGACAGCAGGGTATGGAGACCACTTAAGTATATAGATCAGTTCAACATAGAAGGGAAATTGCAAAGATGGAAGTGGGCACAGGGTGCTGTGAGAGCCCTGCCCTCAGCCCACATTGGAAACCATTAGAGCGCAAGTGTGTCTTGAAAGATAAGAGTCTAGCCAGGCAAAGAAATCTTCAAGGAAAGTTCAATATAAAAGAAAAAATTTAAAAAATTAAAAACATGAAGCGGCCACAGCAGCATGCTGGTTAAATTCTCTCCCAAGAAATAGGTCATCCTCAGAATATCCTGGTCTCCAGATAGAAAAGCTTTTCCTTCCTTCCCAGCAATGCCACGTCATTTCTCTCCACTCTCTGAAGGGTTGGTCTCATTTCCTCCCTCCTGCTCCTGGAGGTGCACGTCTAAGTGTGTGTATGCACACGCCCAAGCGTACTCCCCCCAGGTTTGCTTCCGTGACCCAACGATGTCTTTGCACCACAAAGCGAATGGTCTAGAAATGCTAACAAAGATATTTATATGCAAAGACGTACATTGCCATTATTTACACATTTTAAACAATACCAAAAAAAAGTTAAGGACATTATGGTATATCTTCAAAATGAAACACTGTAAAGCTATTAAAAATACATAGTTCTGAAATTTTAAGACTATTTAATGGCATGGGAAAATTCTCAGGATATGATGTTTGCTTCTGTTTCATATGTGTGTATATGTGCATTTATACGTATATATGTGTGTGTGTACGTATGTATTTTTCTCAAATTTTCTGCATTGAACACTGGCATTGAATACCTGTAACCATAAAAGGTGAATACGTGTGTGTAAACATGCATGTATGTATATATACATACATATCTGTTCACCTTTTATGTTTACATAAGCCCACATTCAAAGTAGAAAATTTGAGAAATACAATAAATAACTAAACACTTCAATGAATATCATATATAATCCCAACAGCCAGAGATAATCATTACTAACATTTAGGCATATATTTTTCCAGGCCATTCTCCGTACATGCTTGTTTTTTTAAAAACTAAATCAAAATACTGGGGTTTTGCAGCATGCATTATGTTCATTCCACGCATCATCATATCAAGAACTTTTTCCATGTTATTAATTAGTCTTTGTACATTTTATTTTTATATTTTTAATGTAGTATAATTTATCTAGCAGTTTCCTTATGGTAGGAAGTAATGATTTTTATCCTCCTGTTGTTATAAATGACGCTTCAAGGAACTTCCTTGACCATGAGACCATGAGTTCATATATTCACTTATTTCCTCAGACTGTCTATATAGAAGTAAAATTACCAGGTCAAACAAAAATGATTTTTAATGCTCTTGAAATATGTTTCCTAAATTGCTTTTCAGAAAGGTTATACTAGCTGATACTCTCACCGATGATAAACAACAGCGCTTGTAACTCTCAGTCTCAAGTGTTATCTTTTTATCACCATTGCCAATTTGATACATGAAAAACTCTCTCTTCTTGATACATGAAAAACTGTCTCTTTTTGTGTTAAATAAAACAAAGTATAAAAAACTGTATATACAATATGATCTCAACAATGCAAATGTATGCCTAAAGAGGCTCAAGAGGGAGGGGATATAGGACATGTGTATGCATATGGCTGATTCGCTTTGTTGTGCAACAGAAACTAACACAGTATTGTGAAGCAGTTATACTCCAATAAAGATATACTAAAAAAAATAAGTTATACAATGAGAATAATGCAAGCACTGTTTGAACTCTTGATAAGCATTTTACAAAGAAATAAAACTTTAAAACTTTAAAAAAAAAAAAAATGAACAGAAGGAAATACATGAAAATGTTAGAATTGTCAGCACTTGGTGGTTGAATATTAAATTACAGCTATTTTCATGTAATAATATTAATAATACTATATGTACTATTTATTCAAAAGCTTGCATGCTTCAGGAAACATGTTAGGTAATTGACATGCAGTATCTCATTTAATCCTCAGAACTCTACAAAGTTTTAATATGCCATTTACAGAAGAGCATAATCAAGGTAAGAAAACTAGATAGAGGCCAGGCCAGGATTTAAACCCAAGCTAAACTAATTCCACAGATCCTGCTTTTTCCTCTTCTTCCTCCTACTTTACCGTATTTTTGCTTTTTTGTCAATGAGTATTTGTTCAACAAGTATTTGCAGTGACATGGATGGATCTAGAGATTGTCATACTGAGTGAAGTAAGTCAGACAGAGAAAGACACACATCATATGATATCGCTTATATGTAGAATCTTAAAAAATGGTACAAATGAACTTATTTACAAAATAGAAATAGAGTCACAGATGTAGAAAACACACTTATGGTTGCCAAGGGGGAAAGGGGGGGATAAATTGGGAGATTGGGATTGACATATACACACTACTATATGTAAAATAGATAAGAACCTACTGTATAGCACAGGGAACACTACTCAATACTCTGTAATGATCTACATGGGGAAAGAATCGAAAAAAGAGTAGATATATGTATAACTGATTCACTTTGCTGTACAGCAGAAACTAACACAACATTGTAAATCAACTATACTCCAATAAAAATTAATTTTTTAAAAAAACCCTTTAAAAAATCATAAAAAGCAGTAAATGTTTTTTACAGCCCTTCTGAAATAAAAGTGTTCCTTACCAAAACCGTTGTCAATAAAATTTGACCAGCTTTCCCAGAAAAAGATCTTATCCTCTAGCTCAAGAAGATATGAACATGAGATACTCTGGGTGTCCCACAATGACCGTGGGTTGCCCAAATGCAAGGGATCAGCATTGTTATAACTTGAAGCATCACTTCCTGACACCCCTGAAACTACACTACATTGGGAGTTGCTTATCTCAGTAAACATTAACTGGGCCTTGGCGTCTAACACTGTACTCTGTCCATGAGAAATGCCACCTCTGTGAGCAAAGTGGCTACATTAGGGAGACAAAGTCAGTCTATTTATCTCTTGTAAAAGTAAAATACAGTGTGTGTGTGTGTGTGTGTGAAAAAAAAAAAAAAAAAAAAAAAAAAAGAAGCCAGCAGAGGTGAGGACGCCTCCCTCCAAACCAGGAGTACCTAAGGAGAAGACCCCCAGGAAAGGCAGCCAGACCAAAGACCAAGAGGGAAAATTGGGCAAGGCCAGGAAGGCCTCCCCACAGCCAGTCAAGGCTACACAGGCCCCTCCCAGTGCCAACGAACCAGGCAGGAAGTCAAAGGTCAAAGGCAGAAGGAGCCGCTGAGATGCCAAGGCCCACAGGAAAACAAAAGCTGAGAGTCAGAGTTCAAAACTCATGGTCACCAAGGGCAAGAATGGAGCTGCTTCCCCAGACAAAAAAAGAGGGAAGCCAAGGTCCTTAAAGAGGTCACTATCCAAGCAGCTGAGGAGGCCAAGAGCCGAGGCTACTGCTCCTCCTAAGGGCAGTGGGTCCAAGATGATGCTTGTATCACTGGCCAGGAAGCTAGAGACCCCCAAGGGCCCAAGAAGGCCTGGCTTGCCCAGCAAGGCCTCACTGTCCAAAGGGTCCAGTAAGAAGCAGAAGCCAAGAGCTAGAGGCCAAGGTGGAGAAACACTGAGATTCTGCTTGCATTTTTATTCCCTAACAAACCACCATTCTATTTATTCTATTTAACCTATTTATCAATAAAGACTTTATCTGCCCCCCCCCAAAAAAAATACAAACTATTGTCCTTCCTGTATTAATAGGATGATTGTACTTTCTCTGTATTAGTATTGAGTTTAATAAATTTTAAGAAGATAGAAGACAGGAAACAATGATGTAAATATGATATGTTCTCGTGTTTATAAATGGCAAGTTTGCCTCTATTTTTGTTAAAATCCAGATAACGACTAGACAATTTTTATGGTAGTCCTTAAACATACACACAGTATTTTAAATATATATTACCTACCTAAAAAAACAAAAAACAAAAAAACACCCCTAACATTTGAGTAAATTTTTAAAAACATTTTACTTAATGATCATTATGAGCTATGAAAATACAAGTTTGCACATAGACAAATACCATAGCTATTTTATAGACTAAGAAGCTACTTTTCCAAATGTTATCTGTTTTGGGTTTTATTAAATCTTGATATGTTAAATATTTATAGTGAAAACACAACACACAGAACAATAAAAAAGAAATAAAGAACATTTGTATGCAAGGTAAAAGTCCCAAAGCTAATTTTTTAATTTTCAAGAAACACACTGATTGCTTGTAAATGTAATATATTTCAGACACATCGTCATACATTATATCCATATAGAAATAAGCATTAACAAATCAGACTTTGTTAATAAACTTTCAGGTGAAAGGAACCAGGTGAACATCTTCTGTTGACTTTTGTCAGAAAAGGAATAACTTCATCATAATTCTATCATTTAGCAGTGACTTCTGTCTAAGGCTACAGTGTCAATGTCCAGGCCTTGTTCTCCTGGTCTCACACCATCACCTCATTTCATTTTAATTCCAGTCATGTCCTAACTTTCTGACCTCCATGACAACAGGAATCAAAGCACAGAAGCCTCTGGGGCATTCACATTCTTGAGAAAAGTGCCACGGAGTTACCTATTTCCTTTTTTTTTTTTTTTTTTTTATGGGTCTGAGGTACCTATTTCTTGTTTTCCAAGAGCCAGTAAAAGCCTGGGAATCTGATAAGTTTTTGCTTTTCCCATTTCCCTACGATGTCCAACACATTTACAATAGTTTGACAAACTTCTAATTTGCCGGTATCCTTTGCATTTTAAATGTGAGGATTCCTCATTAGAAAAGAAAAGTATTTTAGAAATTCTAACGTCTACTTCCTTTAACTGAGAAGCTGAGATCTTTTTTTCAAAGATGGAAAAAGAAATGATTTGAGACACCAAAGAGAAATGAATATGAAATTACTGTTAAAGTCTTGAAGAGACTCAAGTTTTGCCAAATTGCCTGCCTTTACTGGTAATAATTACTTCCTGGGGTTAGCTATGCTTATGAAGGAAAGCATGGTGGATGGAATGATTTAAGGTTAATTTGGGGAGGAAAATTAAGAAATTCATTGTTCATATAGCCATAAGCTTATTTTAAGTAAATCATTGTTTATTCATTACAGGAGAACAAAATGAAGGAAGAAAATTTCAAATAGATTGAACCATACCACATCCTGTTATACAGTCATTTTTAAAAAGCAAATTATCATAATACATGCTTTTTCACCTAACAGCAATAAAATTCCCATTATATTGGTCCCTCTTTGTCTGATTTGTGTCTTGTCAACCTCTCAGTTTCCTGGCTCTATCCATCCAAGTTATTCTCCGTTGTTAAATGTTGAAGTTCAATCACATAATGTCACCTTAACAGTAGAACGAACAGTATCTCAGTTTTCTAAAGGTAACCAGACCTGGTTCTGGAAATTCTTTTTCTGAGAGTTTCTACCTTCTGTAAAATTATTAGACCTCCACCAAGTTCTGAGAATTTTTCTCCCTTAGTCTGAGTTAGACCCTAGGTTTTCTCATATATTAAAAATGAAAGGATTAAGCCAGAAGGACTCCCTGAACATTTTGGGCAATAAAATGAAAATTATTCTGTTTCTAAGCCCCTCTGTTTATTCATTCCACAAATATTGAGTGAACACTGCCACGTGCCAGGCACTGTGTTAAGTACCAACAACACAGTGGGGAGCACAGCACAGGGTCCCAGGCTGCACCTCACTTACCTACCCCCTTGTGAGGGAAATGCGATGCTGTGTTGTGACCTCCACTATCGCTGTTCTCTCACTCACGTCCTGGTCTCCTCAAGAGCAAGACTCCACTTTTCACAGACCATCTGACCATCAAACTAAATATATATATATTACAGACAGTTATCATGTAATCTTGGCTCAAACAAAGGTTTAGAGGAACACAAAGAGATTTCATTTTCATTTTTTCACTGATGGCTTCAGAGGAAAGCATACTGCGGTTGACTTCATGCTTTCTAGCAATGCCAAGTACAAGACAGAGCCACACACTTATTGAGTGATTTGTGTTTTTAAAAGCCTGGAATTGGAAGGGGTCAGGGAGAGCAGCATTCTCTCTTTTATTTTCTTAACTTTAAATAAACAATGAGCTCATTGGTCCCTCTATACATTCTTTTTACACTAGCTAAAAAGGATTTCATTCTATCAAGTATGTTCTTCTGTAGCGAAAATCCCTGTCTGGGATTCTTAACCATTCTGGGGGTCAGAGATCCCTTTGAGGGTCAGAGGTCCCTTTGAGAATCAGAGGAAGGCAATGAACCTGAGACCTGGGAGGCAGGGAGGCCTAGAAAAGGTGGGCAGTACATATGTGCAATAAGCACATATATACACCATTTTGCAGCTCGTCTTAGGAAGTTCGTGGATCCCAAGTTAATCAACTCCTATCAGAGTATCAAGTTGACTGTTATATTCCACAAAAGACTGCACTTCATTATGTGTGTTCTACAAAAACTGGTATTACTATTACTTTGAAGGGAAAATGTCTCCATAGTGAATGAGTCTGGAAAATTCTGGACTTAAAATGAGTCTTCAAAATAATTTTTAAAAATGCTTTAGTAAATTAACGTTCACCGTACCTCCCTGAAAAGATGCTGTATGTGGGGCCATTCCCTGAGTGCTCTGAGCACGGGACCCCCTTTCAACATCCACCCTTGAATTGCCTTTTTTAACTGGTGGTCTAAGAAACACTGAGAAATAAGTTATTCCTCATGTCCCTACCACACTCCTAGATCCATCAATGAATCTGGCTGAAGGAGATCATCTCCTATGACAAAAAAGTCAATCAATAACACTACTAGTGAAAGTTGAGACGTAGGTATTAAAAGCAGATAAGTGTCCCCTTATTTTGATGGAACTTTTCACTGTTTATCGAAACCTTTGGCCTTTTAAGGTTAAGGCCAAGGTTAAGGTGGTTAGAGCATGTTTCTAAGCAACATGGGTTTAACATGGGTTAAACATGGGTGAAAAATAGTACCTACTATGTATGCCATTACTGTGAGAATTAAATGAGTTAATACATATAAAGCACTTCAGTTAGTGTCCAGCAGAGAAGTGCCCAATAAATATTAGCTATAATTTTTATTTTCTGTGGCTACATTAATATATTTTGCTGCTTAAGTATTGCTCGATCGGCTCAGAATATTTTATATAGTCAGAGAGAGGTGATAAGGATTAGTATTTTCAGAAGCAGGCAGTGGCTACTGTTTCTCAGAGTATCTGAATATAAACTGAAATATTTGGGGGGAAGAAAGTCAGATATTTGGGAAAATATCCATTTTCTATCCAGAGAGTTGGATACATTTCCATTTTGTTCTGTACAGAGACGCAGAGCTACAACAACATTTAGATACTTGGTTAAAGAGGCAATAAAGACAGATCAATCTTCCTGCCAGCATTGCCCCATCTTCATACGACAGTTCTTTTGCATTAGTTAATTTTTTAGGGTAAAATGAAATGGATGACACAATTAGGGTCTGAGGTATTTAATGGCAAAACCACAGCCCACAATTTTTTTAAAAAGTCATTATTATTGATATAAGGACAAAGAGCATAAGGATAATAGATGACTCAAGCCTAGCTTAGTTCTGCTTTGTCTACTTAGTTCTTCTTAGTTCTCCTTTGACCTGATTCATTATCATAAACCCAACTAGAAGGGACTGGGGAAAGTCTCTTCTTCCTTCTACTGGTCTCCCTTTTCCCACTGCTTTGCTTGTCACTAAAACCCACTTACCACATGATAGCCAGCTTGTTCCCCTACTTATTACTCTCCAGTGACTTATTATGCTTAGAAGGGAATCCTTAATTCAGTCTGAGGCCCCAGATGATATGGCCTGCTGCTGCCTCTGACCCCTCATTTCACATCACTCTTCCCCATCTTGGCCTTCTATTTTTCTGTTCCTTGAACCGAGCTCCTTCCTGCCTTGGAGGCTTTGCACTTGCCATTGCCTCTGCCTGGAATGTTTATCCCCCAGATCAAGCCTGACCTGACTTCATCTTACCATCTGGTAGGAGCTGGTAGGAGATGATAAATGACATGTCTTCCAACAGGCATTCCCTGACCACTCAATCTAAGGTAGCCCTCCTACTCTTCCTCACCCTACTTAAGTCTATCATACCACCAGTTTTATTTCCCTTAAAGTATCAATATTTATTTGACATTAATAAATTAATATTAGCACAAAATTGTTCTTATTAGTTATCTGCACAGCACAAGGGAAATCTTTCATCTGTTCTAACTTTATGGAAGTTATTTCGTTATTTAGTTATTGTTATTGACCTATAAGTCCCAGCCACTAAGATAAACATTAACTCATTTTTTATGACTCACAGTAAATTGCAAGGTATATATCTCAACATTAATTTTAAAGCACTCCTTTGGTGTAGGAATAATGGTAACACATAGAAGAAACTAAAGTTTACATAGTTCATATGCAAAGTGTTTTACAGTTTTCAAATAATGGGCTTCTCTGCTTTTTTGGTTGATCCTGTAACAACCCTGAAAGGATCAAAATTTTATGAAGTCATACAATTTCAGCACTAGAAGACCATGAAAAAGCCTTAGAACCATCCAGTCATCTAATATTTGAATCCCTTCCATAATGTTCCTACAAAGTACTTGTCCTCCATTAATAACAGATTCACAGCCTCTTAAGGTAACCCTTTCGTCTTTGGAGACGTCTGACTTTTAGAAAATCTAAAAAGATGAGATGAGACAGGATCACATTAACTTCTACCCATTGGTCGGATTTCAGTATCTTAAATCTCAGTGGAATAAACCTAATCTCTCTTAAACACAATAGCTTTTTATGTTTCTGAAGACAATTGTAATATCCCCTTAACTTTTCTCTTCTCTGGGATATCATCATTAGTTCTTTCAACTATTCTTAACACGCCATTGTTTCAAGTTCTCACTGGGGGCAATCTTCTTAATTTACACCACTGTCTCTAGAGTCCTCTTAGCAGGTGGAGCCCAGGAACGAACCCCTTGCCACAAGTGACCTGATCACTGCAGAATAAAACAATCTGTCGAAACCTACGTTCATGTTGTCAAAACAGCAACAACAAAATATATAAAACCACCTAGGAGTTTAACACAGAGAAGGGAAACAATGAAAGGAAAGAATCTGGAAAATACTGGCCTCCCTTTTACCCCCCAAACCTCCACCACTCTCTACTCATTTCCTGTCTCTTTATTTCCTTTTTTTGCAATTAAATTGGAGATCACTATGACAGTCTCTCTAAATTTATAAAGATAAAAAATCCTACTTAGCTCAAATTACATGAAATTGCCAATATGTGGTTATTTTAACTTACAAAAATAGCAATTTTTAAATCAAACCCACAATGAGCTGTCACCTCATGCCTGTTAGAATGACTATCATCAAAAAGATAAGAGATAGGTGTCGGCAAAGATGTGGAGCAAAGGGAATCCTTGTGCACTGTTGGTAGAAATGTAAATTGGTACAGCTGCTATGGAAAACAGTATTGAGATTCCTCAAAACATTGAAAATGGAACTATCATACATATGATCCAACAATTCCACTCCTGGGTATATATTCAAAAGAAATGAAATCAGGATCTTGAAGAGATATCTGCACTGCCATGTTCACTGAAGCGTTGTTCGCAATAGCCAAGACAACCTAAGTGTCTGACAATAGACGAATGGATAAAGAAGATGTAGTGTATGCGTATATGTATATATACACACAATGAAATATTATTCAGCCATGAGAAAGAAGGAAATCCTGCCATTTGTGACAACATAGATGAAACTTGAGGGCATTATGCCAAGTGAAATTAGTCAGACAGTGAAAGACAAATCCTGTATGATATCATTATATGTGGAATCTAAAAACTGAGACCAGATGGTGTTTACCAGGGACGGCGGATAGAGGGTAAGGGGCTGTATGTGGAATGGGGAGATGTTTGTCCAAAGGTACAAGCTTTCGGTTACAAGATGAATAAGTTTGGGGTATCTAATGTAGGGCATAGTGATGAGTTAACAATACTGCATTATATTCTTGAAAGTTGCTAAAAAGGTAGATCTGAAATATTCACAGCACATAAAAGAAATGGTAATTTTGTGAGATGATAGAGTTGTTAGCTAACGATACGTGGGTAATTATTTTGCAATGTATTAGTGTACCAAATTAGCATGGTGTACACCTTAAACTTACAAGATGCTATATATTGATTATATCTCAATAAAGCTGGAAAAAATAGTGATTTCTTAGAACTCGACCCACTGTATCATGTATATAAGAACAAAGTACACTATCAACATTGTTCAGGTGAAGAAGTTAGTGGAGAGTAAGTAACTTGCCGGGGATCACAAGCCAGGTAGTGACAAGAGCAGGATCAGAAGCCAGACTCCTGAGCCAAGGCTGCTGTCACCGTATCACACAGTCTCTACCTGAGGGCAGCCCTTCGGATTCCTAGAGACGAAGTGAATGTGTTATACTGCCAGGCGGATTCCATCATCTTCTCCACATTAAACAAATGTAGAAACTGAATCTCAGGGAAGTTTATTACCTTAGCTAAAATCACAAATCAGGGAGCTGGGAATTGAAACACGGGGGCTCTAAGTGTGACAGTTTCATTATTTCACTGCTACCATTTGCCTTTACTATTAATAGTTCCTGGTTGTGAGGGGTTTCCTGACTTTTTTTAACTTGAAAAAGTCAATAGGAGCAAAATGACCAAAATCTGTTTTCTCGTTTTAATGTATGTTTTTTTATAAGTCATTTCTCCCTCCAAGTACACAAGAAAGCCTATTTGTTTTACATCTTTAGGCAGTTGAACCCATGGAGATAATTTGAAAACGCTTGTGGGGCACAAAGCACTTGCACCAAAGCCATCACCAGGTTCAGGTTTTGCTCCATCGCAGGTTTACATCTAAATTATGAAAGTTTTCTACAAACTGGGTTCAGAGGGAAAGTGCTGAGTCATTTCCATTACTGCATGGATCCTGCATAGGGCATCCATGTGTGAGGAAGTCAAACAGTCACTCAGGTTTCTTTAATTTCTCTCAGATAGATGGAATTACCAAATCGTGTCTGTGCATCTATTAAAGTGATTCATGCTTAAGCTTAGATATTTGATAGTTTTATCCCTGATCTTCTATCAGGTGAGGGACTGGCATTCCAGGAGCCTCCATTATAAAGTCATACAATTCAGTAAATTCAATAGCATCGTAAATTTAAAAAAACAAGCTTCCTCCCAACCGGTAGTTCTTCAGATCTCACAGCACCAGCAGTTGAAACAGCAATAACCATGTCAGAGTCATGAGAATTACAGTAGCTCAGAAAATAACTTAACCATACGGGGGAAAAAATGAAATTACTCTGTACTTAGGTCTCTATTTTCTTTGCGGAGTACTTTTAAAATGAATTCCTGCCAAGTGGGGCTCAAGCCAAACCTTCTCTCCTTCACAGCTCACCTTTCCTTAGTTAAAATGAGGAAGTCATGACAGCATCATTCCCATGGCTCATGGTGTGTGGGTAACACAGACAACCAGCAATTATTCCATGAGGAGGGCAAGTTAATGCCAAAAGCAGGGGGGAGGGGGTTGAGATTGCTGTTGAGTTCAGCTGTGAGTGATGGCAGAGTCCTCATTTTCTAATATTAATTTTGATCCCCACTTAGCCATTTGTTTATAATATACAAGAGGTAACATTTATCTCTGCCCCAATGCCATAGCAGCTGGTCCTTTAATATAAGCACACTCTTAGCACAGATGACGCTGCAAAGATAGGCACACCTGGCCACCCACTCCTGGCTCATGGGCTCATGACCACCTGCGAGAGTAAAGAGAAAAACACCAGAAGAGGAGCCACTTGGGGAATCCAATCTGGAGCTTTCAGGTAGTGAGAGGATAAAGAGGAGATTAGGGATTGAAATCAACTTCAGTAAATTATGCATAACTTGTGCAAGTTCTGAAAGTAAATTAGTTTCAGAAGAAGCTGTTATATGTTTCCATCCTGTAGCAAGTTAATGATGTAAGGATACATAAAATGTATGCATACTCATGAGTAAAGCTTGTTACAAAAAAAAAAAAAAACACAGCATTAACATGGCACCTGTTAATGCACAGAAATCTCTTGCATTCCTATACACTAATGATGAAAAATCTGAAAGAGAAATTAAGGAAACACTCCCATTTACCACTGCAACAAAAAGAATAAAACACCTAGGAATAAACCTACCTAGGGAGACAAAAGACCTGTATGCAGAAAACTATAAGACACTGATGAAAGAAATTAAAGATGATACCAACAAATGGAGAGATATACCATGTTCTTGGATTGGAAGAATCAATATTGTGAAAATGACTATACTACTCAAAGCAATCTACAGATTCAACACAATCCCTATCAAATTACCAATGGCATTTTTTATGGAACTAGAACAAAAAATATTAAAATTTGTATGGAGACACAAAAGACCCAGAATAGCCAAAGCAGTCTTGAGGGAAAAAAAACGGAGCTGGAGGAATCAGACTCCCTGACTTCAGACTATACTATAAAGCTACAGTAATCAAGACAATATGGTACTGCCACAAAAACAGAAACATAGATCAATGGAACAAGATAGAAAGCCCAGAGATAAACCCACGCACCTATGGTCAACTAATCTATGACAAAGGAGGCAAGGATATACAATGGAGAAAAGACAGTCTCTTCAATAAGTGGTGCTGGGAAAACTGGACAGCTACATGTAAAAGAATGAAATTAGAACACTCCCTAACACCATACACAAAAATAAACTCAAAATGGATTTGAGACCTAAATGTAAGACCGGACACTATAAAACTCTTAGAGGAAAACATAGGAAGAACACTCTTTGACATAAATCACAGCAAGATCCTTTTTGATCCACCTCCTAGAGTAATGGAAATAAAAACAAAAATAAACAAATGGGACCTAATGAAACTTCAAAGCTTTTGCACAGCAAAGGAAACCATAAACAAGACGAAAAGACAACCCTCAGAATGGGCGAAAATATTTGCAAACAAATCAACGGACAAAGGATTAATCTCCAAAATATATAAACAGCTCATGCACCTCAATATTAAAAAAACAAACAACCCAATCCAAAAATGGGCAGAAGACCTAAATAGACATTTCTCCAAAGAAGACATACAGATGGCCAAGAAGCACATGAAAAGCTGCTCAACATCACTAATTATTAGAGAAATGCAAATCAAAACTACAATGAGGTATCACCTCACACCAGTTAGAATGGGCATCATCAGAAAATCTACAAACAACAAATGCTGGAGAGGGTGTGGAGAAAAGGGAAACCTCTTGCACTGTTGGTGGGAATGTAAATTGATACAGCCACTATGGAGAACAGTATGAAGGTTCCTTAAAAAACTAAAAATAGAATTACCATATGATCCAGCAATCCCACTACTGGGCATATACCCAGAGAAAACCATAGTTCAAAAAGACACATGCACCCCAATGTTCATGCAGCACTATTTACAATAGCCAGGTCATGGAAACAACCTAAATGCCCATCAACAGACAAATGGATAAAGATGTGGTACATATATACAATGGAATATTACTCAGCCATAAATAGGAACGAAACTGGGTCATTTGTAGAGACATAGATGGATCTAGAGACTGTCATACAGAGTGAAGTAAGTCAGAAAGAGAAAAACAAATATCGTATATTAACGCATATATGAGGAGCCTAGAAAAATGGTACAGATGAACCAGTTTGCAGGGCAGAAATTGAGACACAGATGTAGAGAACAAACGTATGGACACCAAGGGGGGAAAGCTGCAGGGCGTGGGGGTGGGGGTGTGATGAACTGGGCAATTGGGATTGACATGTATACAATGATGTGTATAAAATTGATGACTAATAAGAACCTGCTGTATAAAAAAATAAAATAAAATTTTAAATTTTTAAAAACAAAACAAAACATGGCACCTGTATAAAAGGGAGACCCCCAAATCTCTAAACCATTGCCTAAACAACCATATTAACTTTGTGTGTTTTAGTTAGAGGCATTGGTAATCATGTTACGATGAATAAGTAGAATGAAAGCTACAGTAGCATCTGCAAGAGGGATGGTTTAATATTGCCACCGACAAAGTAATTTTAGTGTTTCCCAAATCTAGGATATTTCTGTTCTCATTCTTAAGTGAACTTTGCTGTGTTTTGGCACTGATCTTGCTACTTCTCTGTAGACTCAATGAGATTGAAAAGTAAAGTGGTTACTCCCCAAGGGCCTTCCAACCGACACCTCTACAAATCTTGGATCATGTTGGGATCACAGAAAACATAAAAAATGCAAGCAATGCTGGAAAACAAGCAAAACAACTAGCATGTTCTCTCTCTCCAGCAAATATATATAGGACTTTCCACATGTCAACACGTTCTGATTGTGTTAGTCAGGACCTATTTTTCTGCTGAGGATGTGAAGAAACAGTGCCAAATAATTATTACTTGGAAGTAACAAATGCCATTTAGATCAAGTTATTTTTTCCTTAGTCTGCCCTTCCTTCTTCCAAATGTATAGAGGAACAGGTAATTCGTTCTGGCACAGTAGAAAAATGTGGAAATAAAAGAAGCAGCTTTGCATTTTCTCTATATTGGAGTATTAGCTCCATTTTGCAGGTAATCAACTTTCCTGGGAGTGAAGTGTTCTGTTTTTTGGGGGAGGGTGAACTCTTCACTAGGCAGATGTCGAGCAAAGCCATTTCTTAAGTGGGCTCTTTGCAGAAGTGGCTTGCTTCACATTAAGGCAGAGTCAGAGCTACAAGTGGCCCATGGGACACCACAACCAAAGCAGTTTCTCATGTTACTGACTGTCGGGGGTATAGCCCACACAGGAATACGTTAGTGGAAGCTCCCACTATCATACTCTGTTAGTGAAACAGAGCCAGTTTAAATGTCAGGATTCAGGTTCCCTCAGTTACCTTACTAGCAGATTAAAAGGATGAGTAGAAATGAAAACTAGGAGATAGCTTCAAGGTGGCAGAGGAGGAAGACATGGAGATCACCTTCCTCCCCCTAAATACATCAAAAATACATCTATATGTGGAACAGCTCCTACAGAACACCTACTGAATGCTGGCAGAAGACCTCAGACTTCCCAAAAGGCAAGAAACTCCCCATGTACCTGGGTAGGGCAAAAGATAAAAGAAAAAACAGAGGCAAAAGTATAGGGATGGGACCTGCACCTCTGGGAGGGAGTTATGAAGGAGGAAAAGTTTCCACACACTAGGAAGCCCCTTCACTGGTGGAGATGGGGGGTGGGCGGGGGGGAAGCTTCAGAGCCATGGAGGTGAGAACAGGAACAGGGGTGCAGAGGGCAAAGCGGAGAGAATCCCGCACAGAGGACCAGCACTCACCAGCCCGAGAGGCTTGTCTGCTCACCTGCCAGGGCAGGCGGGGCCTGGGAGCTGAGGCTCAGGCTTCAGAGGTCAGATCCCAGGGAGAGGACCGGGGCTGGCTAGGTGAACACAGCCTGAAGGGGGATAGTGCGCCACAGCTAGCTGGGAGGGGGTCCGGGAAAAAAACCTGGAACTGCCTAAGAGTCAAGAGACCATTCTTTCGGGGTGCGAGAGGAGATGGGATTCAGAACACCGCCTAAATGAGCTCCAGAGACGGGCGCGAGCCGCAGCTATCAGCGTGGACACCAGAGAGAGGCATGAAAAGCTAAGGCTGCTATTGCAGTCACCAAGAAGCCTGTGTGCAAGCACAGGTCACTATCCACACCTCCCCTCCCGGGAGCCTGTGCAGCCCGCCACTGCCAGGGTCCCGTGATCCAGGGACAACTTCCCCAGGAGAACACATGGCGCGCCTCAGGCTATTGAAACATCATGCAGGCCTCTGCCACCGAAGGCTCACCCTGCATTCCTTACCCCTCCCTCCCCCCAGACTGAGTGAGCCAGAGCCCCCTAATCAGCTGCTCCTTTAGCCCCGTCCTCTCTGAGCTAAGAACAGATGACCTCAGGCGACCTACACGCAGAGGCAGGGCCAAATCCAAAGCTGAACCCCAGGAGCTGTGCGAACAAAGAAGAGAAAGGGAAATCTCTCCCAGCAGCCTCAAGAGCAGCAGATTATTAGATCTCCACAATCAACTTGATGTACCGTGAATCTGTGGAATACCTGAACAGACAACGAATCATCCCCAAATTGAGGCGGTGGACTTTGGGAGCAACTGTAGACTTGGGGTTTGCTTTCTGCATGTAATTTGTTTCTGGTTTCATGTTTATTTTAGTTTAGTATTTAGAGCTTATTATCATTGGTAGATTTGTTTACTCATTTGGTTGCTCTCTTCCTTTTTTTTTTTTTACATATATTTTTCCTTTTCTGAGTGTGTATATGTATGCTTCTTTGTCTGATTTTGTCTGTATAGCTTTGCTTATCCATATGCCCTAGGGTTCTGTCTTTTTTTTTTTTTTTTTTTTTACTATAGTTTTTAGTGCTTGTTATCATTGGTGGATTTGTTTTTTGGTTTGGTTTCTATCTTCTTTCCCTCTTTCTTGTTTTTAAATACTTTTTAATTTTTTAATTTTTAATATTTTTTTATTTTTTATTTTAACAACTTTATTTTATTTTATTTTTCTTTCTTTCTTTCTTTTTCTCCCTTTTCTTCTGAGCCATGTGGCTGACAGGGTCTTGGTGCTCCGGCCGGGTGTCAGGCCTGAGCCTCTGAGGTGGGAGAGCCGATGTCAGGACACTGGTCTACCAGAGACCTCCCGGCACCACGTAATATCAAACAGTGAAAGCTCTCTCAGAGATCTCCATCTCAATGCTAAGACCCAGCTCCACTCAACGACCAGCAACCTACAGTGCTGGACACCCTATGCCAAACAACTAACAAGAAAGGAAAACAAACCCACCGATTAACAGAGAGGCTGCGTGAAATCATAAGGTCACAGACACCCCAAAACACACCACCAGACTTAGTCCTGCCCACCAGAAAGAAAAGATTCAGCCTCATCCACCAGAACACCAGCACCAGTCCCCTCAACCAGGAAGCCTACACAACCCACTGAACCAATCTTACCCACTGGGGGCAGACACCAAAAACAACAGGAACTATGAACCTGCAGCCTACGAAAAGGAGACCCCAAACACAGTAAGTTAAGCAAAATGAGAAGACAGAGAAACACACAGCATATGAAGGAGCAAGGTAAAAACCTACCAGACCAAACAAATGAAGAGGAAATAGGCAGTCTACCTGAAACAGAATTCAGAGTAATAATAGTAAAGCTGATCCAAAATCTTGGAAATAGAATGGAGGATAAACAAGAAACGTTTAACAAGGACCTAGAAGAGCTAAAGAGCAAACAAACAATGATGAACAACACAATAAATGAAATTAAAAATTCTCTAGAAGGAATCAATGCAGAATAATTGAGGCAAAAGAAGGGATAATTGACCTGGAAGATAAAATAGTGGAAATAACAACTGCAGAGCAGAATAAAGAAAAAAGAATGAAAAGAATTGAGGACAGTCTCAGAGACCTCTGAGACAACATTAAACACACCAACGTTCGAATTATGGGGGTCCCAGAAGAAGAGAAAAAGAAAGGGACTGAGAAAATACTTGAAGAGATTATAGTTGAAAATTTCCCTAATATGGGAAAGGAAATAGTCAATCAAGTCCAGGAAGTGCAGAGAGTCCCATACAGGATAAAAACAAGGTGAAACACGCCAAGACACATATTAATCAAACTATCAAAAATTAAATACAAAGAAAGAATATTAAAAGCAGCAAGGGAAAAACAACAAATAACATACAAGGGAATCCCCATAAGGTTAACAGCTGATCTTTCAGCAGAAACTCTGCAAGCCAGAAGGGAGTGGCAGGACATATTTAAAGTGATGAAAGAGAAAAACCTACAACCAAGATTACTCCACCCAGCAAGGATCTCATTCAGATTCGATGGAGAAATTAAAACCTTTACAGACAAGCAAAAGCTAAGAGAATTCAGCACCACCAAACCAGCTCTACAACAAATGCTAAAGGAACTTCTCTAGGCAGGAAACACAAGAGAAGGAAAAGAATTACAAAAACAAACCCAGAACAATTAAGAAAATGGTAATAGGAACACACATATCAATAATTACCTTAAATGTAAATGGATTAAATGCTCCAACCAAAAGACATAGACTGGATGAATGGATACAAAACCAAGACCCATATATATGCTGTCTACAAGAGACCCACTTCAGACCTAGGGACACATACAGACTAAAAGTGAAGGAATGGAAAAAGATATTCCACGCAAGGAGAAATCAAAAGAAAGCTGGAGTAGTAATTCTCATATCAGACAAAATATAGTTTAAAATAAAGACTATTACAAGAGACAAAGAAGGACACTACATAACAATCAAGGGATCAACCCAAGAAGAAGATATAACAATTGTAAATATTTATGCACCCAACATAGGAGCACCTCAATACATAAGGCAAATTCTAATAGCCATAAAAGGGGAAATCGACAGTAACACATTCATAGTAGGGGACTTTAACACCCCACTTTCACCAATGGACAGATCATGCAAAATGAAAATAAATAAGGAAACACAAGCTTTGAATGATACATTAAACAAGATGGACTTAATTGATATTTATAGGACATTCCATCCAAAAACAACAGAATATACTTTCTTCTCAAGCGTTCATGGAACATTCTCCAGGATAGATCATATCTTGGGTCACAAATCAAGCCTTGGTAAATATAAGAAAATTGAAATCTTATCAAGTATCTTTTCCGACTACAACACTATGAAACTAGATATCAATTACAGGAAAAAATCTGTAAAAAATACAAACACATGGAGACTAACAATACACTACTAAATAACCAAGAGATCACTGAAGAAATCAAAGAGGAAATAAAAAAATAACTAGAAACAAATGACAATGAAAACACGATGACCCAAAACCTATAGGATGCAGCAAAAACAGTTCTAAGAGGGAAGTTTATAGCAATAAATCCTACCTCAAGAAAAAACAAACAACTCAAATAAACAACCTAATCTTACACCTAAAGCAATTAGAGAAAGAACAAAAATCCCCCAAAGTTAACAGAAGGAAAGAAATCATAAAGATCAGATCAGAAATATATGAAAAAGAAATGAAGGAAACAATAGCTAAGATCAATAAAACTAAAAGCTGGTTCTCTGAGAAGATAAACAAAATTGATAAACCATTAGCGAGACTCACCAAGAAAAAAAGGGAGAAGACTCAAATCAATAGAATTAGAAATGAAAAAGGAGAAATAACAACTGACATTGAAGAAAAACAAAGGATCATGAGAGATTACTACAAGCAACTATATGCCAATAAAATGGACAACCTGGAAGAAATGGACAAATTCTTAGAAAAGCACAACCTTCCGAGACAGAACCAGGAAGAAATAGAAAATATAAACAGACCAGTCACAAGCACTGAAATTGAAACTGTGATTAAAAATCCCCCAACAAACAAAAGCTCAGGACCAGATGGATTCACAGGGGAATTCTAACACTTAGCAAAGAGCTAACACCTCTCCTTCTGAAACTCTTCCAAAATATAGCAGAGGGAGGAACACTCCCAAACTCATTCTACAAGGCCACCATTACCCTGATACCAAAATCAAAGATGTCACAAGAAAAGATAACTACAGACCAATATCACTGATGAACACATATCTAAAAATCCTCAACAAAATACTAGCAAACAGAATCCAACAGCACATTAAAAGGATCATACACCATGATCAAGTGGGGTTTATCCCAGGAATGCAAGGATTCTTCAATATATGCAAATCAATCAATGTGACACACCATATTAACAAATTTAAGGAGAAAAACCATATGATCATCTCAATAAGTGCAGAAAAATCTTTCAACAAAATTCAGCACCCATTTATGATAAAAACTCTCCAGAAAGTAGGCATAGAGGGAACTTACCTCAACATAATAAAGGCCATATATGACAAACGCACAGCCAACATCATTCTCAATGATGAAAAATTGAAACCATCTCCACTAAGATCAGGAATAAGACAAGGTTGCTCACTCTGACCACTATTATTCAAAATAGTTTTGGAAGTTTTAGCCACAGCAGTCAGAGAAGAAAAAGAAATAAAAGGAATCCAAATCGTAAAAGAAGAAGAAAAGCTGTCACTGTCTGCAGATGACATGATACTATACACAGAGAATCCTAAAGATGCTACCAGAAAACTACTAGAGCTAATCAATGAATTTGGTAAAGTAGCAGGACACAAAATTAATGAACAGACATCTCTTGCATTCCTATACACTGATGATGAAAAATCTGAAAGAGAAATTAAGGAAACACTCCCATTTACCACTGAAACAAAAAGAATAAAATACCTAGGAATAAACCTACATAAGGAGACAAAAGACCTGTATGCATAAAACTATAAGACACTGATGAAAGAAATTAAAGATGATACAAACAGATGGAGAGATATACCATGTTCTCGGATTGGAAGAATCAACAATGTGAAAATGACTCTACTACCCAAAGCAATCTACAGATTCAATGCAATCCCTATCAAACTACCACTGGCATTTTTCACAGAACTAGAACAAAAAACTTCACAATTTGTATGGAAACACAAAAGACCCTGAAGAGCCAAAGCAATCTTGAGAAAGAAAAATGGAGCTGGAGGAATCAGGCTTCCTGACTTGAGACTATACTACAAAGCTACAGTAATCAAGACAGTATGATAATGGCACAAAAACAGAAATAGAGATCAATGGAACAGGATAGAAAGCCCAGTAAACCCATGCACATGTGGTCACCTTATTTTTGATAAAGGAGGCAAGAATATACAATGGAGAAAAGGCAGCCTCTTCAATAAGTGGTGATGGGAAAACTGGACAGCTACATGTAAAAGAATGAAATTAGAACACTCCCTAACACTGTACACAAAAATAAACTCAAAATGGGTTAAAGACCTAAATGTAAGGCCAGACACTATAAAACTCCTAGAGGAAAACATAGGAAGAACACTCTTTGACATAAATCACAGCAAGATCCTTTTTGACCCACCTCCTAGAGAAATGGAAATAAAAACAAAAATAAACAAATGGGACCTAATGAAACTTAAAAGCTTTTGCACAGCAAAGGAAACCATAAACAAGATGCAAAGACAACCCTCAGAATGGGAGAAAATATTTGCAAATGAAGCAAATGACAAAGGATTAATCTCCAAAATTTACAAGCAGCTCATAAAGCTCAATATCAAAAAAACAAACAACCCAATCCAAAAATGGACAGAAGCCCTAAATAGACATTTCTCCAAAGAAGATATACAGATTTCCAACAAACACATGAAGGATGCTCAACATCACTAATCATTAGAGAAAGGCAAATCAAAACTGCAGTGAGGTATCACCTCACACTGGTCAGAATGGTGATCATCATCAAAATATCCAGAAACAATAAATGCTGGAAAGGGTTTGGTGAAAAGGGAACCCTCTTGCACTATTGGTGAGAATGTAAATTGATACAGCCACTATGGAGAACAGTATGGAGGTTCTTTAAAAAACTAAAAATAGAATTACCATATGACCCAGCAACCCACTACTGGGCATATACCCTGAGAAAACCATAATTCAAAAAGAGTCATGTACCACAATGTTCACTGCAGCTCTATTTACAATAGCCAGGACATGGAAGCAACCTAAGTATCCACTGACAGATGAATTGATAAAGAAGATGGGGCACATATATACAATGGAATATTACTCAGCTATAAAAAGAAATGAAATTGAGTTATTTGTAGTGAGGAGGATGGACCTAGAGTCTGTCCTACAGAGTGAAGTAAGTCAGAAAGAGAAAAACACCATATGCTAACACATATATATGGAATCTAAAAAAAAAAAAAAAAAAAAAATGGTTCCGAAGAACCTAGGGGCAGGGCAGGAATGAAGACGCAGATGTAGAGAATGGACTTGAGGACACAGGGAGGGGAAGGGTAAGCTGGGACGAAGTGAGAGAGTGGAATGGACATATATACACTACCAAATGTAAGAAATATAGCTAGTGGGAAGCAGCCACATAGCACAGGGAGATCAGCTCAGTGCTCTGTGACCACCTAGAGGGGTGGGATAGGGACGGTGGGAGGGAGACGCAAGAGGGAGGAGATATGGGCATATAGGTTTATGTACAGCTGATTCACTTTGTTATACAGCAGAAACTAACACACAACTGTAAAGAAATTATACTCCAGTAAAGATGTTAAAAGAAAAAAAAAAGAAATGAAAACTATAGTAACATACTCAGTTGCAATATTATTATATTTCCCCTTACACACTAATTTTATATTTCTGCAATGCACAGTCTTTCCTCCAAAAGGAGCTATCCTTAATACTTGCTATTTCTCTGTAGGCTCAGTAAGATTAGGGGAAGAAAAAGAAATCTAATTCTCTGGGAATTTCCACAAAGCGTGGTTATAAACCTTTAGATCACAGAATGCAAAGGCAGCCATGGAGATAGGAAACAGACCAGGGACTGACAAAAACCTGCTCTATGATTGACATAACCCACTTCCAATCACAGTGAAACACCTGCAGAGCACTTGGTACATAGTAGGGAAGCAATAAATAGCCAGACGTCACAGTAAGGGTAGTAATAATATTAGGCGTATCATCATTACTTCAGATTCTAGATGTAAAAACTGGCAATATAATCTGATTTCTTGCTTTACTCACATGGATACTGAGGTAAGAATGTGCATTTTTCGATAAGTATACTAGGAAAAAAAAATTATAACTCACTTCATTGGATCCACACTAAGAAACAGACCCCACATATGCAACATGAGTAGCCTTTCCACTGACATGTAGGATCAACCAAATTCCCACCATTTCTTCCAACGGTCTAATAAAAATTTTATGAATATGTTGAAATGTCTTTTAAATCCATCTCTATTCTGTTGGTACCAAAATTAGGAGAGAAGGAGAAAGGCTAATATCTCTGATTTTAACTCCACAGTAATGTTACTGGCTTTTACGAAACGATCGAATTTTTTGTGTGTTGCTGTATGTTTTGTTTAAGTCACATGTTTCTGAACATAAGAGACTGACAATGGCAACTTTATCTATTTGGTGGTTTCAACTAACTGGGAATAGAAGGTGGGGTGGGGAGCAATAGGCAGCGTTCACTTCAGATGTCAGTCTACAAACCTCAAACTTTCTCCCACCTGAGTCTCTGCCACCTGAGCCTGGATGGGAAGAGCCAGGGGCAACCCCATTAAAACCCATGAGGCTGGCCTGGGGAACTAGATGCCAGAGCCAGTGACCTTGTGCTGGAGGGATTGGTCCCTGGTAGGCTGACTTCCATGTTCATTTTCATGACCCCCTCCCCTCAACCCAAAGTAGTTTCTGATACATATACCAACTTCCAGAGTCATGGCTCTTTTTATAGAACAAAACCCAGGAAAGCCCACAACCTCTACAAGCGAGCAGAATAGAATTCTGCCTGCCTCACTATACCCGATTCACAGCTCTGCTCACAATTACCTGATAAACCACTTAACCTCCCCAAGCTCCAGTTTCTCTTGTAACCCAGAAACACAGAAATGTGCAAATCTACCTCATGGGATTGTTTTGAGCAGTCATTATAAATACATATGTATATGTGTGCATACATATATATTTAAAGCACTAGCTTTATCAGATGCTGTAGCAATATTTAAAGATAAAGTCAGAATAATTGAATAAGCCTGCAGCTGTCATAGTCTGCTCTACACGAGGCTGTTAATACCGAGCAATCGACTTAGAGCTTTTCTTGCCAGGTCTCTCCCCTCACCCCCGACTTGTACTGTGTAACTTCCACTCTGGATTCTCCCTGCCTCAACACGCATCCTTAAAACAATCTAGAGTGATGAACTCCCTTAAAAGGCTAGGGAGGGGAAAAAGAAAAAAAGCCAAGGAATTTAATAAGTGTAATTGAAAAAAAACAGATAAGAGACAGGATATATCCCTCAAATGCACACTTGTTATTTCTATTCATATAAATGCAAATTCAGCCCAAGAGTAAAATCACATGGAATTCTCTGATTTAAGGCATTTGTCTAGTAAGTCACAGACATTTTTCTGGTTTTAACCAACTAAGTGAAAAACAGAAGGTTTTAGGGACTGCCTATAACTTTGCCCTGAATCATCTGTATGAGGCTTCCATAATTTAAATTTTGGGGATTATCTATGGATAACGGCAGGCAGAGTTTAGCCATAAACCTTCCATGTAACTGTGACTTCTTGAGTACCTCTTCAAGCAAAGATTTCTAAACTGTTTTCCTTGACTCATTGCCAATAAAATGGATGGAACGCTTTCAATTCTCTCTCTCTTTCTTGGTCGTAGCTTCAGAACCCTAGCGCATCTTGATTCCCTTCAGTTGCAGATATTGGTGGCTGAAATCAAGGGCCAAGCCCCAGAAAAGGTTCACAGAGGTGACATACTTAGGGCCAAATCGGACCCTCCGATTCACACCTGTATCTCTGAGATGTGTGGTAAGTGTTCGAAGTACTGATAATACTGCAGCCAAGATGGTGAAATAGAGCCAACACTGAGCTGTACTGAAAAGCCATGTCGCATCCTAACGCCCATCTCACGGCACTGCCTCCTGCTCAGGTCACCACTGTCCTGGGCGCTATACACACGCTGCCATTAAAATTTAGGATTTAAAAGAAATTGTTGCATTCCTTGTGTTTCCAGATCATTGTCTAGTACCCCTGGATTCTCTGACAGAAACATTTCAAAACTGAAGTTGTCATACGGATGGAGTCTTAGGGACTGTTTTTGAGCACCTTCCACTTAGAGATAACGTCACCACCAACGAGAAAGCAGTGGTAGGGGTTGCAGAGAGTATACGACTTCAAGTTGATGCATATCCCTAAGGGGCACCATTCACTCAGATCACAATGTGAACAGTGCCCCCTGGAGTTGTGCTGTGAAGAAATCCTGCAAGTTCACAGATATCCCTAGGGAAATCCTCCTAAAGAAAAACTGACTCAAATAAATTAGAAATGTCCATTTAGGAGACATAGGTGCCGCTTCTTCTGCTCTCTGTCTTGACTTTTCTCATTTTCAACAAGAAGTTTACATGAGATCATCTCCAGTATTAACTCCAGCACTTAGACTCATATTCTGAGTCAAGATCAATTCATAAACATCAAGTAATAGGACTGATGCAAATGTTTCCCTCTTTCAAGCAGTGCTTTTGTGACTAGCGTCATATTAGTGAAAACAGGAAGAAATTCCCAATCATCTTGTTTGTTTTGAAGTAGGCCTTTGGCAAGAGGTTAGATCCTTGGACAGCTGACCAGTTTAGTTTCTCTCACAACTAATGAAAACACTACATAAAAATTAAAGACAAAATGGAATCATAAAGAAAAGTTTCATTGAAGTAGTATAGGCAGTATTTCAAAAATGATTTTAGGAGGTTCATTTCCCCCAAGCTGGAAGTATATTCTTTGAGCTAAATAATGAAATCTGCTTTAAATCAAGCACAAACAAAACAACATCCCTGATTTGGGAGAGTGAAATACACACACACACACACACACACACACACATACAAAACTCTGTTCTTTCCCGTTTCCTCAGACTAACTTTTGCACACCACCATCCAAATTTTTTACTGAGCTTTACAGTCTGTCATTTGATTTATAAAATAGATATACTGAAGATACATTTTCTGTAAAATTTCCCATGTCCCTCTCAACTCCTCAGGTCCAAGATTCTCACACTGCGTGAGGCCACACCTCCCAATCAAGAGTCCCTTGTATCCACATTGGCCTATTGAAATGTGAGCCGAGTTTGGTTTCCTGATGGAAAACACCAGGTTTATTGCATTTAAGCAGACTTAGGATCCACTTTAAAAACTATAATCTAAGTGGCACTAGGATTGCTTATAAACCATGTGTTTTTATTTTAGAAATATAAACAGAAGGGTGATTCTTAAAATTGTGCAAGTCGTCCCAGTTTCAAACATTAGGTATTAGGCTGTCAGCCTAACTCAGGCTGGAAGCAGCTACACAGGACTGAGCTCAATTCGGTAAATGGAGTTTTATAACAGAAGTTAACAATCATCATAGAAATTCAAACACAAGTCACAAAAATGAAAACACATGCACACACAATATTTTATACCTGGGAACATCCAAGAGAGGAGACAGGGCTCTGACCTTACAAAGTGAGTAACTTATGCCCTTTTCTAGAATGGGCATACGTTGTCTCAGTTTCTTGGGCTTTCTCCATCCAAGGCTAATCTTTGCCCTGGACAGTCCTCCTGGCACACTCATTTAAATATTCTCCAGTACCTTTATTGGTATAAGAAAGGAGATGTGTTTATTCTGTTTTCTTACCCATTCATTATTACACTACACTCTGACTCCCATGAGAACCTATTTTCATCCACCTTGGAGTCCCATTGGCTAGCATGTTGTATGATACATAGTAAAGGCTCAGTAAATATTTTTTGGATTACTGAAAATAAGAGTTCATTTTTTTTTTTTCTTTCATGAAACACACATTTATTGAGTAACTGCCACAGGGCCTTCCAGGCCTATAGTAGCACTCAATAAACATGTATCTAAGTTGTAGTGCACTTTCAATTCAAGGTCAGCTTTCAGGATGAGAAAATACCTTAGATGGACTTGAAATCAGTTCTTAGACCAGCAGTGCCTTCTATATTCCCCATGATCACCATGAGTAGGAGTGAACTTCATGGCCTTGGCTACCTCCTGTACTGTCTGTATTCTTTTCAGCCAGCTAAGAGACTGCCTCCTCCTGGCCAGTACCTATTTAAACCATTATGGGAAATTTCAAACTTTGGTGACATCCAACGGAGGCTCAAAAACTTAAAATTTGTGGGTAAAAATAGGAAAAAGAAACAAAGATTTATCATTTATCTCTTTTATAGAAAAAAAATATACCTCTTCTTACAGAACAAGAATTATTATCATTGTTCTTATGATCCTAAAAAAGCGTTTTACCCTCTCTGCCTCTTGAGAGTTTTCTAAAAATATATACCTGATCTTTTCATTCCACGCTTAAAATTCCCACAAATGCCTTCAGCATAACATCCAGATTCATGGTACGACTTACCAAAAGCTTGATGATCCAGCCCCTGCTTATTCTGCAAGCTCATGCCCTAGCACTCTTCCCAACAGTAACCGCCACCACCCCCAAAATAAATCTGTAATACTTCAAGTTCCTAAATACATATTTCTTTTTTCTCCCTCTTGTCCTCTCTGTATAATAATGCCTCTCTCTCCTAAACCCACAAACTCGTATCTGAGACACACACCAGGCTAATCTCTATTCATCTTTTTAATTAGCTCAGGGATCAGTCTTCCAGAAACACATACAAGTCATCACCCAGCACACGCTCCCATAAGCTGGGTTGGGTGGCCCTCTTAAAGAAAACTTTCACTATCATAACTCATCTGTCAGTTCACCCCTTCCCTAGTAGTCTGTAAGTTCTTGGAAGGCAGGGTTTGAGTCTTAATGTCTTTGGATCCCCAGGTTCCAATATAATACTTATTATTATAATCAAAACTTAACAAAACTTCATGGAACGAAAGAATATATCCATGCCTTTTTAATTTTATACTTTCTCCCGGAAAGATTCTACATGGATTTCTTATTGAACCTATTTACTCAATGAATAAACCCAAACAACCAACCAAGGACAAGCAGATTGCTTCCAAATGGATTGGTGGTGGACTTTCTGGTGGGCTTGCTATGGATAAGATTTTGAACTGAACACTGGGTAAATTTGTATGTAATCATGCATGCCCATCCCCTCTCCCCAGGCAGTTTTCTCCTTTGGGGGGGCAAGTGTATTCTTATTGCCATTTTACATGAGAGTACTGTAGGAAATGCGATGAGTTTGCTCAGAACTGGATTGCAAGAAGATGCGGCAAACAATGTGAGAAGCATATATCCCAATATCAGAATGACCACAAGAGACAAAATAAAAGACTGAGAGACAGACTGAGTACTATTCATTGACTATTGCTGAATGGCTCCTCATGAACTACTAATTTGTTCACATACTTGGAAGCTGTTATCACTCTAGAAAATTATCAGTTTGATTAGACCCATAGACAGCCTCCTACTCTGGAGGTAAGTACAGTTGGCTCCTTGTACGAGTAGAAAGACAGTGAGATGTTTAGCCTATTTTATGCAAGTTAAACAAATACTATCATGTACAAACGTCTCTGATTAAATCAGTTCATCAAAAGTGTGTTGAGCAAGTAACTTTGTGGCTTCAAATGCTGTGGCTGAGGACATACTCTAAATAAAAATATTTTGACTAAAGTAAATATTTTTTATTGGGTGACTATTGCAATGCAAACTCAAAAATTCAAACAGATCCTTAGAGTTCACTGTCAGTATAATTTTAGTATAATTTAGTATATATACTAGTGTATATATTATATTTAGTATATATAATTTAGTGTAACAGTATACTTTTAGTTAAAGAAATGCCTTAATGGAATGTATTCTCCACCTTCTCCCAAGTACATTTATAAAATATTTTACTTCCTGCTACCTTAATTTTAATACTCTGCTTTGTCAACTTTAAGTTACTTAAGAGGTAGACGTTAAGTGGATGAATGCAGGATCACTTCTCTCAAAACCCTCAGTTCTCAGTTATTTGAGAGAGGAATTAGCTATCTAGGCTATTTGCACAACACACATTAAAATTTCCACTGGGGACAAACCCTCATAATTTCTAAACTGAGCACTTTTAAATTGCATCTATAGATCTTTCCTTGCATGAATGGATCTCTGGCTTCATATCTAGCAATGCTTGCTGTAATGCCTCCTCATAAAATGAAGCAACTATTCAATCAATTAAGTTTTTTAAAAGGCAGTGTGACAGTGCTCTCCTTGGCGGCCATACTGCCTCTGATTTGTTTGGGGACTACCACGCTTGGCTAAGAACTATAACAAACACTTGATAACACTGCAAAGGAGATGTAAATCAACTTAGAGGCGCAAAAATGCATAGCCCAGTTGGCATCAAGGAAAACTGTTTATTCCTTAAATGTATTCAGTTCAATTGCTGAAAAGTTTATAAAATTATTTCAGTAGCCCTTTCATTCCTTTTTCCAAAATTTGCCACAATCAAAATGCAAATGCAAAATAAATGCTGTGATTAGTTCACTGTTAGTAAAGTTGTCACTGCCAGCTGAAATCTTTGTGTGTACCTTGTACCAATTAGGAAAAAAAGATCAATGAGAATGAAAGAGACCTTTTAGGTCCATTACTGTCTGACTACTTATTATTCTGAACCATTAAATCGAGACCCTCTAAATTCCATATTTATCCACAAACTTTGTTAATGAATAATGAAGTTATCCTGACCTTGTTTAAAAGTAGCTAATATAAGCTGAGGGTTTTGCTTTGTATTCTGTATTCTCCTGATGTACTGTTTCTTTTTGATAGGCAACTTGTGATTAAATTGCTTAAACTTTTTCCAGCTAGTATTTTAACAAAGATACTAAGTTTCCTGGAACAGACTGTTTTATCTTCATTGAAAATAAACTACAACTTTTACACATCACTGATATTGGCTAATACAACGTATTACACAATTTAATTAAAACAGTTTAAATTTCACCTCTAAAATAATTTTGATTTGGGGGTATATATTTTTTAATGCTACCTAGGGCTTTTGGTGTATGTTTTGCATTGGCAGAATTCACAGAAAACTCAAAATATCAGATAAATTAGCTAAAGGAATGAGGTACAAAATTTAGAACCTACCACTTCTGATTCATCCTTCCTAAGAAAGCCTACTTAGAATTGAGTATCTCCCTGGAATTGTTGACACCTGTTTGGTGAGAGGCTCATATGAAATAGTAGATAATCTCTAATGCTTATTGAATAGAATCTACATGTCCTAAGGATACCACATAAGCCACCTGTGTTGGAAAAAATCAGAAAGATAACAGATTATTACAACAAAAACAATATTTAATGGGCGCTTAGTAGAATCTTTATGTGCATTATCTCTTGAATCTTCAATAACCTAAGAGCAGGACATCCCATTTTACAACTAAGGATACTGAAGCCCAGAGAAGTGAGGTAACTTGGCCAAGATCCTACAGGTAGTAAATTCTGGAGCAAGATCCAAACCCAAGCACTGTGGCCCTATGACCCCCACTGGGAACCAGTGTGCAATACCGTCTAAGAATAAAACATTATTTTTTCCCAGAAGAGATGGTTTATCCTTATATATGGTGGGCACATATTGGAGAGTTGGTGTCTTTATTTCTTGTGTATAACCAACATCTTCTGTACCTGGATGGAAGACATTTATTTTCAGGGTTCCATGTTTTTCAACATTAAACTTTCACTAATATTTGCATGAGAAGAACCCAGACCTCATCTGTGTTAGAGGAATCCCAGGGAAATTAATTTGCCCCTTGAGAAATGTGTGGTAAACAAGAGAGCTTTTCTTCTCAAATGCCTAGCATCTGTAAACAACACACTGAAAAGCAAGATGGGAGAGACCTGGGGTAGATTTTATGATGCTGTAACATACGCCCTCAGCATTGTCAGAATGTCCTCTCCTTTACCAGATAGTGAGCAGATGGGACCAACCCCTTTCTTTAGACAACACAGGAAAGAAGCCAATAAAGCACTGTACCCCGCCACCAAATATTTCACTTTCTTTTACCTCCTCATGTCTCAAAATTTAGTTTTTCCTCTCCCATCTCAGGTGGCACTTTGTCGTTGTTGGGTTTTTCTGTTTGTTTTTAGTTTTTTTTTTAACATGCTAGTTAGATGATAATACTTGGGATAAAATCACAGAAAATTGGTACTTCAGCTAGTAAAATTCAGTGTTCTGTTCAGACCAACTTCAGAAACACTTTGGCTCAAAGTGGTGCGATGCTGTGAAAGACAACTACCTGGGTTCGGATGGACAGCTCTATGTCCTCTATTCTGCCATCACCTATCAAGGCCATTTGGCTCTTTACATACCTTATTCTTCATCCCTTTTAATTCCCTCATTTTTGTTTCCAGTCTTGGTACCACCCTAAGAGGCAAACAAAAACCAAAACTCTCCCTTGTGTGTGTTCTCCTTGTTCGTGTCTCTGAGTGACATTTAGCTATTTCCACATCAAGCCGAGCGTCTCAGGCACATGTCCTCCTGGGGGCTGCTTATCCCATCCCCAGGAGAGCTGCCTCATTACTCCAGGTAGTGGTGATTCATGGATGAGCTTGCTCCTGGCGTAGAATAGGAACTCAAACAACATTTGTCAAGGAAGTAATTGAATGAATTTGCAATTTATAATGGAAGAATTTTCTGAGTGGTGCACGGATAAAACTAACAGTATGCATCGTGGTGAAGGACTCCAGCTTTGGGGGGAGGGCAGTCTTCATCTTGCATCCCTGCGCTACTCTACATTTGCTGGGGACTTGGGCAAGTCACTCAACCCCATCAAACCTTGGCTTCCCCATCCCTAAAACTGGGACAATTAGCTTGTTCCAGGCTCTCTCAGCTCTGTGCCTGACACCAAGCAAATATACAATAATAGCACTGCTTATTTTTTTGGTGGTAAACAGTTAATGCATTTAACCCTCATAATGTGGAGATTTTAATATGAGTCATTGACCCTCCTACACTCTAGGTGAATTTTAGAATAGCATTAGCGTTCTGGGGAAGAGTAAGCACTGCTGAGTCTTTCCTTTTCCTGAGGTAAAAGTGCTCCATCTAATTTAGAACAATAATAAACAGCCACCAGAAGGGAAGTTCAGCTGCAGAAGAGCTGTGTGGTTGTTGTATTTTGCTCGGGTGGGAGAGGGCATTCATTATGGGCCAGTGTTGGCTCCCGGGGGCGAACAGAATGCCCATGACAGTCTGTCTGGCTTTAATGGCTTCCCGGCATCTTAAGTGGCTCTGGCGGTAGATTAGTAACAGTCCCTTCAGCTTGTCCTTGAGTGCAGCAGAGTAAAATCTGGGGAAAACAAGCTGTGATCACTGGGGACGATTTGCATCTGATCATTTGTACACAACCCACCAAGCTTCCAAGCAGCTTGGAAAATAACATCAGCACCTTCAAAACCCGACCAGGAGCGCAGTGCCTCTCAGGAGCCTGACCCAGCAGCTGTGCGCCTGTCTGGGGACGAGCATCGCCAAGTGCCTTTCCAACTTCCACGCTTGGCGCATCAGCGAGTAATCACTGCTGCTGACAAGACTTGATGGTCCTAACACAGGGGTGGGAGCAAAGTTGAAGTGACTGAAAACTTCTCCTGCTGCTGCCTGGCTCCGATTGACCCTGACATCATTCAGAAACGTGCAGTTAATGCAAGATCCAGATGCCGGTGCTAGAGCTGCGGAGGCCATTCCTACTTTAGCGAGTGTCCACCACGGGGTGACCGGGTGCCCCAGGCAAGCGAAAATTGCTGCAGGCATCCATCAAAACAAGCTCCCTGCATCTGATTACCCCCCTAGTGTGTCTCTCTTATGCCCTTTCCAATCTTTCAACCTTCATCCTCTGTCTGCCTTTCTCACTCTACGAGTGGATTTATTCCAGGGGTGATTATAGCTAATGGCTGTACAATTTTCGTACACTTTCATCCAAAACAAGGTTTTATATAAACCTTCCCATTACCAAAACATGTGCACAATTTAGAAACCATGTGCCAACTTGAGGTTCCTTTATTCAGCAAACATTTCTTGCACACCCGTCCCGCATTAGACTGTCACTGTATCACACTAAGTCCTTTTCTTTGTAAGTTCCTGATGGTTCTCATTAAAAACTCTAAATCCTGCTCATAGAATGACTCGTACCTAAGAGAATGCAGTATTTAGCGTGCATCCCTCTGACAGATATTCAGTAGCAAGAGCAACCTCGTGACAGCAGCCCTTTGAGGTTAATGTGAAAACTTGACTTCCAAGTTAAATTACAAAAAGACCCCTTCCCATGTTCCTCCAGAAATCTTGAAAAGGTTGAACAGGAATGATTTCATTCAGATGTGTTCAAACATAATTTCCAACCGAGCCAAACTTTGATTCATTTTTGAGGCCTCTCAATTCTCCAGGGAGTTTTCCTTGAAATATATTTGGTTTAACTACAAAAACTATACCGATCATGACAGTAATTCCATGTGGGTGTGGTTCAATTTAATAGAAATTATAGAGAAAACCTAATTCGATTTCACAACTTAAAAAGTTAATCAAGTGAACCAAATCAATATGATCAGGGTCTTCCCTTCTCATTTCATAAACAGGGGCTTTTCAAGATAGTTATTCAATAACCAACAAAAAGTATTTGTCTTATCCAGAGCACTTTCCAGAAATACAAACTATGTTGTATTTGCTCCCAGAAAACTTAAAGGTTATAGTCATCCTCTAGCAGAATACACTGACCAAAGAAAGCAAGAGAAATAAGAGAGAGGAAAATAAAGATGGTTGGCAAGGTCTCAACTTAACTGAATAAACAAGGGAATTCCAAATAGTGTCCTACATGCCCTCTCAAATCCAAACCAGTCTGGCTAATTCCAAAGTGCTAAGTGGTTCCTACAGGGCATTAAGAAATCCTGGCTTTCAGCCAGATCTGCCAAATGGCTTCACTTTCACTGTGTTTCTGGGTAAGAGGAAAACCTGGAGTCTTTATGGCACACCCAGAAAGTGTGGTTATTCGCCAATATTGTGACTATGGAAATAAGAATACCATAGCACTCTGCAAGTTATGGGAATGTTTTCTTATTTATTTTATTTGATAAACCTGCAGCCCTATGAGGATAAAAATACAGGAATGATATTCCTATCCCTGTCTAAAAATGAGGATTTAAGATTCAGAAAGATTATATAGCTAAAAAGACACAGAACCGAAATTAGAGCTCCTGGCCTCTGATTCCAAGTCCGTTGCTTTGTGTTCATTTAAGGGGACAGGGGAGGGACTCAAGGCATGAACAGCCAAGGCCTAGCATTCAGAATATTCCAGGGCATGTGCCTGTACAGGCATAGAGATGTATCCTCAGAGTTGCTGGTCCATTTTGTAGCTAGAACCCAGTGCTGTGAGAAGATCTGGCTTGTAAAGCCTTCAAGAAGGTAGTAGCTGCCACCAGCAAGCAGCCAGTTGGAGCCACTGACCCAAACTGGATAGCACCGTGCCTCTCTTTAGCCCCTCTGTAACTTACAAGTTCCTTAGGCCTGGTAACCTTCCAGGAACCCCCCTTACACCTGGCTGTCTTTCCTAGGACATTCCAGCCTAAGACTGGTGCCCCTGATACTCCCTGACCCAGCCGCCACTCCATCCTCATAGTTGGGTAAAGACTCTCGAGCCAAGACTTGGTAACCAACAGGTGACTGAATAATGGTGAATGGTGCAGGGATCTGACATGGACCTTTGCAAAGTCTTTTAACCTCTCTGAGTTCCAATTTTCTTGTCTATAATGGGAGATATTACTACATTCTTTGCAAATTTTCTGAGAAGATTACAGAACTTTAATGGATTAATCTCTTAGATTGTACTATGGATCAGGCATTATTTTATGTCCTTTGGCAACCCTATGAGGTAAGTACTAGTACTATGCCATTTTGCAAGACGAGAAAACTACAGCATAGACAAAGTAAGTAACTTGATCAAGAGTATGGAACTAGTAAGTAGCAAAACTGAGATTTGAACCCAGGCTCCCAAATTCACTATGCTATGCTGCTTCCCAATTATCCTGATTTTTCACATACTCCATGTGACTTAAACTGTAAAATAATGTTTGTTACTTTGGATAGCAGGATGTAAAACGCCCAGTCTCCAGGAATTCATCGCTAAATGCATCTTCTAGCAATGATAGGGTAGCTGCTTAGTAGAGTATGGGATGTATGTATTCTTCAATAGAACTTTGGAGAATTATTAAATAGACGATAAAAGCAAAGTAGTAAAATAATCAAAGTCAGTCGGGAAAGCTGAATTATCTACAGCACAGGTATTTTTGTAAAGATTAGTTAAATAGGAAAAAAAACCTACCAGGTACTTTAGATGCACTGGCATGTGCTATATCTGTGTATACTCTCACTTTGAAAGCTGTTATTATTAATTGCTCATTCTTAAGTAATATCTCTGCCAACACGCTGAATAACAGCGCTATCCAAGCTGTTGTAGAAAATATAGAATGATCCATGGCTGTTGCCTGGTGGATTAATGACATAACTTATATTTAACTAAGTACCATAGTAGCACATGATCATTGTAAAGGGTGTGTTTTGAACAAGACATCGTTCTGCTCAAAACACAAAACGTATTTGTGACAGTAATACTAAGTCTAAACAAACATTGCGTCTTACAAGAAACAAAACATTTTTTAAAATAATGTGATATTTCTGTTTCAGAGCTAGCAGAAAGCTAAAAGCACTGATACCTCACCTGAAAAAAATTTCTCTGTGGCAATTTTATAAGGTTGTTTTTTTTTTTAATTTCAGCCAAATTGAAAATATGGTTAAAAAAAAAACTTTCTTGGTAGACGATCAGAGAAAACAAGAAATTCCATAAACATCCTTGACAGCTATGTTCCAAGAATCTCACCACAAAGACAACTGTGATATCCTGCTGGTCCTCACGATACAATTTGAGGAATACCTGATTTTCCGTACTCCCACACCTTAGAGGGAAAATAATCCGTGAAATCACTTAATCATTCAGCATCAACTGATTCGAATTTTTTACACTGGAACTAACAAAAATAACTGAGGGATGCTCACCAAAAATAATTCTCTTCCTGTAAGCTATTTCTATATTCATTCTCCTCTCGCCTCCATCTCTAACCCTACTCACTAACTTTTGGATTTGATTTGCAATCCCATGCCAGAGCATAAATATTAGCCTGCTTGGGGTTGAACGGGGGAGGTAATTTGTATAAACAGGAGAGAAACAACCTAGCATAGCTCTAGGAAATTAACTGCCCCTAAAACCATCTAGCAAGCTAAGCCTTAATCATCTCTTCTTTCTCGTGATGTTGAATCTTTCATTTCCTCTTATGGTTGGACCCATTTACTAAGCAGTGAGAAGGAATCGCTGTGGCATTTGGCACAAAGGTACTAAGATGTACAAAACTTCAGTTTGACTACCATATGTTCATTGTGCTATGTTTCTTTCAACCAAACGCTCTCTAGATCTTGTTTGCTGAATCTTTTAGCATCGCCTAGATTCTCCTGAATTCTAACGTTTTCCTTCCTTTCTCAGTAACGTTCTAGTGGGGAACATGCAAAAGCTCTGTTTTATTCTAGAAATGGCCACAGTAGGAGTAATAGTGCACTTCTATGTGGCAGATTTAGTTTCATAAAAATGAAGTGTAGCATTTACAGGCAGGCCAAGTAATTATTGCAAATATCAGATTTTTAACAACAGAAGAGTTCATGCCATGTTTGGAAACCTTGTCATTTGACACATGATCATGTTGGCACATTTGAAATGAATGTCATTCTTCCATCCCTGAAGTTCCAGGTTTTATGAACATCATTTTTAGCAAACACTGAGAGCATCGAATGTCACAAACCATGTAAGTGGCTGAATGAGAAGGGTTTTCATTGGTAGAGTTGGCATGTTCAAGCGATTCTTTGCCAAACCCAAGAGTCACAGAAGGAATCCCAAGGAGAATGATACCCTATTTTTAATACCAAAGGCAAAACCTCCTTTCAGGAATACATTTAGATAAATGCTACAATCACTTACTGAACTCCTTCTGTACACTGTGCTGAGTGCCTTTGTGATGTTCAAAGTCCAGCATGGACATGAACTTGTAAATAAATACCCTTCTGTGACAGACGCCACAGTAGAGAACAGAACCCAGGGCAGGGAAGGCCCTATAGGGAGGATGGGCAGTTGGAACTGGTGGCATTTTGTTAATTGGGGTCTGAAGAATCCCTTGAATGCCACTATATGTATCCAGCAATGATTTGAGGGCTTGGGTAAATTCTAGGAAAACAAAGAGAACTCTTGGGGTTACATCCTCAAACCTTTGAGTTTACACTGTCCTAAAATCCTTGAATCATCCGTAGAACTCAAGCAAGAGTAGCACAAAACAGACAGGTGCAGATGAATCCAGCCTAGAGTAGGCTGGAGAACGTTTTACATACACAATCTGGGACAAGGTAAAATTTACTAGGGCTGACAGCATAGGAGATATTCAAAGATTTTTCACCAAGTGATCTGTGATTCTTAACATCTGTGCTCCTGGCTTTATTTAAAAATAAATGCTACAATTAATTTTTTTAATGATAAATACCAGCCTCAATATGAAAGTTACTGGAGAGTAAGAGACCAATTGAGCAGCACTCATTGAAGATAATGCAGAATAAAACTCAGCAAAATCTGACCTAGCTTTCTCCCCTAGTAACAGGACTCAATCATTAAAGTGTTCTAAGTACATTCAATGTCACAGATACCCAAAAGTACAGAAATTCATGGGATGCAAATAAGTAAAAGCACAACTTCTAAGTACCTGGGTTTTAGTGGAAAACAGTCTTGCCAAGACCTCATTCATTCTCAGCTTAGTATGACCATTCTCCCATATTCACAGTTGGAAGCAAATTATTTTGTCCTGAAAAAGCACAGTGCATGATATACAGTAGGCACTGAGTAGAGCTTGTTGAGTGAATCCATAAATACATGAAGGTTTTCCTCTTCTGCATGCATGAGAGTTTTTATTTCTTCTTCCAGCTTCTTTTTCATTGATTTAGGTTTCACACTGAGTCACACCAGTTCATTTGAATTCTGCTTTCTTCAATGTCTTCTCAATTTGGAGGCAATGCTAATGTAATTCTAGGGTTGCCATTAAATCTACAAAAATCCTATGACTCATGAATGTTTTCCTCTCTGGGGTTCATCGCCCAGAGTATACTAGCAGAGCAATTAGTCACTTGTACTACTCAGAACTTGTTAGTTCTGTTAAGCTATGTGACTCACCGTCTCTCCTTGTGTTATGGGTGTTTCATCACTACTTGACAACACAAGGCTTGTCATTTATAAGCTTAAAACATTTACACAAATTTGTAAAAAATGTTATGCCAATATTCTCTAGGATCTGCGTGGGCAATTTTTTTAAAAAACTGCATTTGGCAGAGATGATGTACTTTTGATTTCTGTAAATGAACAGGGCAAGCCAGGACTTAAATTCATAAATAAATTTTCATGTTTTCCCTACAGGATATAAATACTCTAAAATGCTGCCTGCAAATTCAGATCTGAGCAGGGAATTCAACCAAATCCAGTGGATCAAAGTCCCATTCTGAGAGCATTGAAGAATCCTTGATTTAAGTACACAGAAAGCAGGTCAGGGCAGACAACAAATGCTTCAGTCAAATCTAACCACGTTGTCAACATAGACAATTTGTCAAGTGGCCACCACAATAACCTCCTTAAGAAGGGCAACTTTTTTGACCTTCTGTGTTTAGGGTGGACCAAACTTTTACCCCTCCAGAGATTCTTTTTAAGAGCACTAATAGCAGCATTAGTAATCAATATACAGTTTGAAATTCTTTTAAAATCCATTGGGAAATACTGCTTGATATCTAAGTCGACCCTTCCTGCTCTAGCATCATCCGCAAGTTGACTCAAGGGGTGGTGTTCTAAAATCAAGGTGTAGGCTGGGCTGCTGCATTCCCCTGGGCATCAGGAAAGACTCTGCTTGCATTTCCTAGCTGCTAGAGGTCACTGGCATACTTGATTCATGACCCCTTTCTCTCATCACTCCAATCTCTTGCTTCCCTAATCACATGTCCTACTACTGTCTCTTATCCTCCCGTTCCCCTCGTACAAGAACAATTGTTATTACGTCGGGCCCATGTGGATAATCCATGATAATCTCCCTGTCTCAAAATGCTCAATTTAATCACATCTGTAAACCCCCTCTGATCACATGAGGTCACATATTCACAGGCTCCCAGGATTATGATGTGAACATTTCAAGGAGGCCATTATTCAGCTTACCACAGGTGGTATAGCAAAGAGGACACAAAAACAGCAGCTCCACGTACTTAGGACATTATACCCCCCTCAAAAGCATCAGAGAATCACAAATGAAAAGAAGCAATTAGGACAACATTAAGTTCTGCCACTGGAAACAAGCTGTTTTAAGAAGTTGGCCTAGCCACATATTTATGTTGTGAAAAATTGGGACCTGTCTAGAAATATAGGGTGCATTTCTTGAATCTTCCTTCTTGATTCCTAATCAGGACATCCTTGACGCCCCTTCTATTGCCTTATCTTTGTGCCTCTGCTAAGGCTCAGAGAAAAACACTGACTAGATCAGAGACTTTACTTCCTAACCTCTTTCACAATCACTCTGCAAACTTTCTGATGTGAAGAAGTAACAAACTCAGATACGCAAATATTTTAAAAGTGCCCAATTCAGTGTTTAGAACCAAGTTGGCTCAAAAACCTGCGTGTGAAATGCAAGTGCTGCACAAATGCTCTTTATTGGTGAAATGCTCCAGGAAGTACAATCCCTAGGGCTCTGCTGTACCATTTGGAATGAAAATGAGCATCACAGGAAAACTCAGGTGTATCTAAAGGTCAGTGGAATTTCAACCAGATGTTTTGCTTCCCCACCACAGACTTGGCAGTAGGAGTGGTTTATAAATTCCACTTGGGGGAAATAAATGTAAACATTTTTAATAACATGTTTCCATTTCAACCTTGGCTCTTCCTTAAAGTTCAAAACAGTCTCATATTCATTTTTCTTCTAGCGTATTCAACCAATGTTTATTACCATAAGTAAAGTAGTTTAGAATTTCTAAAATTGATCACTCCCCACCTTCCACGTATCATCAACCATCCCCTTCCTCTTCCCTGAACCTGTTTCTCTCTCTGCCCATCTCAGTGAATGGCACTACCTGTGTCACCCAATCCAGAAACCCAGAGTGAGCTACAGGCTTCTTCCCTTGTCTCATCCCCCCTCCAAGGTCATTAAATCCTACAATGTAGTAAATGAAAGCCTTCCTGTCCATATTTAAAGTTATGCCTCATTTCAGACCCTTGTCTCTCAACTGGACCAACACAATGGTTTTGTAACTCATGTCCTTGCTCTCGTCTTACACATCTCTGTTCAGTACTCTACTCTCTGGACTGGACAGTGTGAGCTTCCAGAAGATGCATATCATATCACTTCCCTACTTTACTTTTTAGTGACTGCCTATCTTAGAGGTTAAAATACAAGCATTTAATTTTGGTACAAAAGGCATTTCATAATCTTCTACCAGTCGTCTCTCTAGCATACTCTACCCTATTCCTGAACCCTGTGATTCAGCTAGAAAACCTTCTCTTTGCTCAACAATGCAACAAAAATTAGCAAGACAGCTCCTGATATTCACAGTTTTACAGTCTCTTAGAAGGGATGAAACTACTGAGCTATGTTAAAAATAGAGAGAGAGACACACACACACAGTTGAACCTTGAGTGACGTGAGGGTTAGGGGCATAAACCCTCTGTGTAGTGAAAAATTTGCGAATAACTTTTACAGTTGACCCTCCATACAGGCAGCTCCTCTGTATCTGTATTCAACCAACCATGGATCGTGTAGTACAATAGTATTTATTATTGAAAAAAAATCCACATATAAGTGGACCAGTGCAGTCCAAACCCGTGTTGTTCAAGGGCCAACTGTATGGTTAAATAGTGTCATAAGGGAAGAACAAAGTGCTTTGAGGTTCAAAAATTAAAGAAAATACATTTGGGTGAAGAATCAGTGTAATATTCATAAAACACACTTCCAGTATAAATTTTGCAAATAGTTATTTAAAAAAGGGCATTCAAGGTAGCAAAGAATATCATTCTGATCTTTTAAAGCCCTCAGCCAGATCTTACGAGTCTTCTTATTCCCGTTTAAAGAACTGAGAAGCCATAGTCGATATCATAATGAGCATGCCATTTTAGTGGGCAGTTTCAGTGCCTGGAGCAGCCTCAGACTCTAGTTCGATAGGTGACCAGGGGAGAGAGAATAGTGAATGTTTTAGATGTGTTATTTGCAAAACACACAAACAAAAACACTGCAGTGAGAAGGAAGAGCTTTTTTTGGACGAGTGGCCACTGTTGCTGGCAGTGTAATAGTTCTCATTTCTATAAATAACTATGATTGACGCCCATTTCCTTCCAGTCTATCAGCTCCCATTGATGTTCATTGACTTCTCTTTCCAACAGAGACCCTGTGGTTCATTCATTCACCCTCTCTCTTGCTGACTCCCACTTTTGCTAAAACTCCAAACCTACATCAACCTAAATGTCTGCCCGCTCCTATACCAGCCCTAGGCTGTCGGAGACATCCACACAAACCTTCACGTGCAGAGCACAGTAAGCTCAGGGTTTCTTTCTCCGTCACTTTCAGTGCTACCCATTCAGACCCCACTAGCCAGCTCTCTTTTACTACATGCACTGCCCCTTACTTATTCTCAGTAAATCACTTCACTCCCTCACAGCAAAATGACATAACATCATTTTAACTCCCTTCTTGGCCAACATCAAGAAACTTATCTGTCCTTATCTTCCTATCTCAGGAGAATGTTCTTTCTTGTTAAAAGGTGGATTCTGGTTGCATAAATTTAGGGTAGGGTCTGACATTACTCACTTCTAACAAGCTCTCTGCTGATGCCTTTGCTGCTGGCCCTAAGATCATGGTACTTCGATGAACAACTCCTAGAACTCATCCCTGCCAGAACATCCAGAACTTCCTCTTCTCCGAACCTGCAATTTTCCCTTCACTAGGGGCTTTCTCCTCTAAGCACATAGATGGGCACATCTCCTGATGTTAAAAACGGCAACAACAAAACTCAGAAGTTGACTGAATTACTCAATTCCAGCCCAGTAAGTTCTCTCTCTCGTCACTTAGCCCTACATTTCACCTTCTTTTCAAAACAAGTTTTCTTGAATGTGTAGTTGACATATTTTTGTCCACACGTCACTCTTAAATCCACTGATATCCAGCTTCATCCCCACAATGACGTGGAAATGCTTTTGCCGAGGCCATCCGGGGCCTGCTGGATACTAAATTTAATGGATATGTTCAACCCTTATTTTATTTAACATCCAGCAGCACTGACTCCTTATTGAAATCTTCTTCTCCATTAACTTCTGTTATACCGTCTTACTCCCATCTCTATAACCATTCATTCACACACCACTCTCAGAGTTCCATTCCTCTACTCATTACGTAAACGTTAGTTCCTTGGGTTCTGTCAATAGTAATCTTCCCATTATTTACTCTCTCTCTTCCTAAGAAGCCACTTTCATGTATTCAATCACCATCTATATCCTGAAGACTTCTAAGTTAATTGGTGCTTCCAGTTCAAATATCTCCCATGAGATCTCAAGCCATAGATCCCACTACTTACTCTAAGCTTTCCACTTGTTATAAGCTAAAGACATTTCAAGCTCAATACGTCTAGAACCGAACTCTGGACCTTCCACCTAAACTTGCCTTCGTTCCTATATTTCTTCTTTCCGTGGAAGATACCACCTGCTAGCCAGTACATAAGCAAAAAATATGGACATCATTTTATTTCCTTTCTCTTCCGTATCACTTACATCCACATTCTATTAATTCTCCCTTTAAGATCACCCCAATTTATCCCCTCTTCTCCATTCCTACAGCCACTGGTTCTGGGTGGACCTTCCCCATTTCTTTCCTGGAGCAATTACTGCTCTTGCTTCCACCAGTCTGGGGGCCTTCCAACCCCACCTCACACAGCAGCAGGAGCAATCTGGCTGAAGCCTTAAGTATGGTTACAGCCCTCCGCCATTTAAAAATTCTTCAGTGTCCCCGCAGTGCTGTAATAGTAAAGTCCATTCTACTCAGTACAGCTTACAAGGTCTTCCAGAACCTGGCCACTGCCCTTTCTTCTCTTCCAGTTTCAGCTCCCTATTCTCCTCCTGGGACCCTAAGCTCCAACTCTACACAAGTTCTTACATTTTTCCAATGGGCCATAATCCCTTCTTTGCTTATGCCACTAACTTCCCCACTCACCACCACACCGTCCTGATTCTTTACCAAAATTTTTCCCATTCACCCCTCATGATCCACTCAGTCTTTGCATCTCCAGGAAGCCTCCTTCTTCCTCTGTTTTGATTGGGTTCCCTCATACATCCTCCTGTAAAATCCTATTTCTAACTTTGTATTTGCCTCACGCCCGCTAGAGTATACCCCACTGAGACTTGGGAATATGTCTTGTGCTCACTGTATCTCCAGGGATGTGCACAGTCTCTGGCATACAGGAAGGTTTCAATAAATGCTTTTGAATAAATGAATAAACTATCCTTAATAGTTTATTTGCCAAACTGGCATCTGTCCATTGGCAATTTCTGGGAAGGCAACAGATTAAGGGGTATTTTTGAGATAAGAATGGTGGTATTTGCACCTGAGATAGACCACCCTGATCTCTCCTCTCTCCACCCTCCCCACCTCTAAATGTCTCCTCTAAATTAAGAAAAAATCATTTTCCCAGGCAAGAATAAAATCAAGATTTCTAGACTCCTAGGGGGGCAGGCCCTAGTCTATAATTGTATTTTATTTATTTGCTAGTTAGCACATGAAACTATTTTCAGAGAGCTCACTAGGCTTGTCAGTAATACTTTTACCATATAAAACCTCAATCATTTTCCAACCTGGAAATAAATGTTGGTGTCTAAAGTCCATTTACATTTATGATTAAACGCCAGGGTCCCAGTGTGTGATCTGAGTGACCGTACAAAATCTATTCTTGGAGACAAAATAACACCTGTGAGTGTCTAGGCCCATCAGCGATGCAGAGAGTTCCTTTTAAATTTCACTTTTGGAGGCTGATATGCTGCAGCAATTCAAGCTTGGGCCAAACTGATTGTTTTTCTGGCTTAAATTGCATTGTGGACCTCAAGGAAAAGAACAGGAAGAGTTGGCAAATTTACAGCCTTTAAACAAAATTACCTTACCTTGAGGGGATTCCCTTAATATTGCTTCTTATAAATTTTTTTCTTTTCTTAAGAACTTTCCCATTTCACAGGAATTCAGAACGTAAAGTATCACGCACAGGATCTGCTTCAAGCTAAAGTTCTCAAAACAGCGACATCTTTTTGATGTAAATTCCTCGTGTAATTGGGTACCAAAGCCAAAGTATAGAATGGGAGCTGGAATAACAGAGCTCAGAAACTGTTATTCATTTTCCATTAACACTCCAATTCTGTCAGCAAAACTAGTGTATTCTAATCTTAGGCCAGGAATCCATACCAGGAGGACTTCCAGTAAATACAAAACAATCTAGTGATTTTCAGAATCTATGGCTTCACTTCCCTTGTTCTCCAGTTTAACTCCTCATCTACAATTTCAACCGCTCTCTTGTTAATATTTCCCATTCCTTTGCTCCTATCATCTCATGCCTGTCAAAACCCCAAAGCTGGAGAATAGCTAACCACTTAATATCCAGGGTACACTATCTACTAACTATTCTCGGTACTTTATGTGTATTAACTCATCTAATAATCTCAACAATCCTATCAGATGTGTACTCTTGTTATTCCCAGTTCACAGATGAGGAAATGGAGAATAAGTGACTCGCCCAAGGTCACGAGGCTATTCAATGATGCTCTCTGCCTGGGGCACTCTTCCACAATATTGCTGGGCTCCAGTGGGAAGATCACAGGAGCAATCAAATGGGTACCGCTGCAAATTATGGTCAGCATCCTCATCTGGACCCTCCCCCTGTTCGACAATTCCATTATGCTTCCCCAGGCTGCTATCTTTTTCATTCCTGGAATGACTATGTCAACCCTCTCTCTTCCTCATCTTTTCCCTTCACTCTCAGCAGATTAGTGTCCCTCCTACTTCCCAGAGAAAATAGAAATTATCAGAAAGAAACTCCTGTAGCTTCCTATTGCCTATTACAATGGAAGAAGTTCCCCCTCTCCCATCTGAGAGCACAGAATCCCGTGCCCTCCTGCTTTCTCAGGGACTCTGTTCTGTCAATTATCTTCCCCCCACATCCCACCTTTTTACATTCAGCTCTTCTTTCTTCCTGAGACTCTCTCACCAGCATTTAAACATATTTCTCTCTCTCATCTTAAATATCCTCCCTCAACTCTGGCCTCATTCAGCTACTGACCAGGCTTCCTTTATGTCCACCCCTCCCTCAGCCTTCTGGCTTTTGCCTTTACTACTCCACAGAAAGTGCTCTTGTGAGTCACCAATAAACCTCTCTCAGCCCATATCTCATTTGCCATCTCAGCTGCATTCAACACTGCTGTCACTGCCCTTACCAGAAACATTTCCCTTCCTTTGCTTTTCTGACGCCATGTACTGCTAAATTTTTCTCCTTCCCCTTTGGAGACTTCATTTCAGTCACCTTAGTTGGCTCCAACTGTCCCATCTGCTGTCCTAGGCCCTCTTTCTTCTTGCCCTACACCAAAAGCTCCAGGGACCCCTCATCCACTCCCCTGGCTTCAATTACCACTCGTTTGCCAGGGACACCCAACTCTTCCTGGCAGCTCAGTCAATTCTATTCTGCTATTCATCTCCATCTAGATGACTCGTGTGCATAAATTCAATGTTTCTAACACTAACTGCATTCTCTTTCCTCCAAATCCTGCTCCTTCATCAGTGTCCCATATCCTTGCTTGCATCAGGAACTTGAGGACCATCTTCTACCTCATTCCACACATTCGCTCCACCACCAAATCATGTTGATTCAATCTAAATGCTGCTCACATCCATTCACTTCTCTCCATTCCCATGGCCACCACCCTAGACTAGGCCACACTTACCTTTGCCTGGACTAATGTAAGAACTGATTCAATTGGTCTACTTTCTGCAGCAGGGCCGTCACCTCTGCTCCAGCTCATTATTTACATTGAAGCCAGCATAATCTAGTTGAAAAGTAAATCTGATGATGGCATGGTTTCAATGGCCCTCTAGAAGCAATCCAAAACTCCAAATATAGTTTTTTTTTAAATACTAAGAAATTGCTCATACTTAGATCTCTTCTTTTATCTTTGGTTCCCCCCTTCCACTGGGTCTCTACTCTGCAGTACCTTAAATGCTTCCCTAAGAGCCAAGCTTTTGTTGCACTTAGGAGATGTTCACATGTAGCTCCTTTGCCTCCTCCCTCTCATTATCATCTATCACCTCCTCAAGGCATCTTCTCTGACTTCTAGACCAAATTAAATCCCCTTAATATGTTTACTCTTTATTTTTTACAAATTTTATCCCATTGTTATTTACATTCAGTATCTACTTTTGCCACATCCATACAGGAAGGAAATATGCCCACCTACTAAACATTATATTTCTAGACTAGAAATATTCCTAGACTAGACTCAGTATACAGTGTGTGGACATTTATTTTTACTAATCTTATCCTCATTTCTGTGCCACAGTTATTAGCTAGCTACAGGCATTGTTAGATGAACATTAAAGAAAATGTCATTTTGTTTCTTAATTTACCCATGGCATGTCTAATAATTCATGACCATGAAGATCATGGAAATGTCAATAGGGCACCTTTGGTCATATGATCCACTAATGAAATAACCTGCTCACCACCTTTTTTTTTTTTTTTTTTTTCAGTTGCAAGACATTTTGTGTGTTTGAACATAGAAAATGAAAATGGAAAGTTTTCTGTTTCATCTCCGTTATGAAGTATGCTGTGTGGATAGTGTGTGTGTGTGTGTGTGTGTGTGTGTGTTGGTACCCACTTTGTTGACAAGCATACCCCATGTCCCATGCCCCTCCCCCACAGTGAGAATGCTTCCATTCTAGTACGTTCACTCAAGCATTTTAAGGAAATGAAAATAGGTTTGCAATCTTTTCATCAATGAGGTAGGCAGTTTTAAAGATGATACTAAATTCATTGTCAGAGATAGAAAGTTTGTTGCTTAAAGAAATTCTATCTTTTATATGAAAGTTAGATAAAACTGAGTAGTACAATCTTTTCTAACCTGTTTCTATCCCAAAGATAAATATATATTATTTTCTTTCCAGTGATAACCAAATTGGTTTTGGAAAGTGAGGTCATTAAAGCATCTGAAATGGTTTCAAAATGTCAAGTTTCACACATGACTCTGATTCTCAAAGCTATCGTGTGGATAAAAATCACACTTATCAAAGAAACACAATAATGACAGCTCAGAGGCCGATGCTGAAACCTGAAAGTAATTGAACCATTTAACCACCATTTTCTTGCTCAGAGTTTCTCCTCAGGAATGACCCACTGCTAAAAGCCTATGTAGCACGCTGAATTCACTGCCTTTGGGATAAGCTTAGCCTATTTTGAGGCATCTTCTAAAACTCAGACTAACCACCCTATCTTCTACAGCTTTTATCCGAGCTCTGCCTTATCCTAAAGCAAATTTTAGCCTGCATCAAAATCACCTAGAATGTTTATTAAAACACAGAAACACAGATCTTGGACCCCATACCCACAGTTTCTGATCAGTAGGTGTCTGGTGGGGCTGGAGAATTTGCATTTCAAAGATATTCTCAGTGATACTGTTGATCAAGGGCGCATGTTTTGAGAACCCCTGTCTTAAAGTTATGCCCTTTTCCACAATACCTAGCATTCCTTCCTCCCAAATTATGTAAAAATTAGTTTCCTCTTGGCCATTCCTAACACCTCTTCATCCTTTTGTAATTCCTTAGGGCCACTACTGTCCCATAGAAATATCATGTGAGACGTACACTGAGTCTTAAATTCTCTAAACTTAGTTTCAAATTTAAGTAAATTTTCTAAAATTCGATTTTCTAAATTAGCCACATTAAAAAGTAAAAAGATGAAATTAATTTTATTGATACATTTTATTTAACCCAATATATCCAAAATATTGTCACCCAACACATACTTTATATAAAAGATATTAATGAGTAATTTTACTCCTTTTCTCTTACGTTCGAAGACTTACTAATTCCTTGAAGTCTGATGTCTGTTTCTGACATCTACAGAGCATCTCATTTTGGACTCGCCATAGCTCAAGTGCTCTATAGGCGTATATGGCTAGTGGCTGCTATCATGGGCAGCAGTGCCATAGAACTTTAGAGTCAAGAAAACTGGGGCATTGAGGGCTCTTCATGGTCTGCCCACTTCTATGACTTTCACTACATTTTCTCAGTTTTAAGATGTACCTGATTGTCAGACACATTATCGATTTAACAGATTTTAAGGAAAAAAGGAACAATTATAGCATTAAGTGTACACATTGATTTTAAGATGCATGTCAGTCTAAAACGTCTCTTTATTTTTACACATAGAACCAAATATCTCATGATGCACTTGTTTTCCTCCTGCTATGTGTCCTATCCCCATCTCCTCCCCCATCAGCAATCCCTTCCTCCAGCAAGATAATCCACGTTAACAACTTAGTATTTGTGCTTATTTTTCCTCCATCCTCATATAATTCTATACGAATGTACACACATAAGTTTGTCTATATTTGTTTTTTTAAAATAGGATATTATACCCACTTCTCTGCATAATTCCTTTCTTATTCAATAATAACTCATGAAAATCCCTGCAAGTCAGCTAGAGGTTATAGTTCATTCTTTTTCATGGCTACAGAAGAGTCTATGAAGTGGAGTACCATAATTCATTCATTATTTCTGTTATTGCTGGGCATTTACACCTTATCCTTTTTTTAAGCACTACGAAAATGCTATAAAAAAGCAGAAACCTTTAGATAGATAGGTAGATAAATTGATCGATCCATAGATAGCTATCATTGCCTACTCTCTCTTTAAATTAGCTTGCAGGGACTTCCCTGGTGGCGCAGTGGTTAAGAATCTGCCTGCCAATGCAGGGGATGTGGGTTCCATCCCTGGTCCAGGAAGATCCCACATGCCATGGAGCAACAAAGCCCGTGCACCACCACTACTGAGCCTGCACTCTAGAGCCCATGCGCCACAACTACTGAGCCCGCGTGCTGCAACTACTGAAGCCGGCGCACCTAGAGCCCGTGCTCCTCAACAAGAGAAGCCACCGCAATGAGAAGCCGCGCACCACAACGAAGAGTAGCTCCTGCTCACCGCAACTAGAGAAATCCCGCGCAGCAACGAAGACCCAACGCAGCCAAAAATAAATAAATTTAACAAAAAAAATTTAAAAATAGATAAATAAGTAAATAAGTTAGCTTGCAATCTCTTTGTTAGCCTTTACCTTAGACATTCTCCCACCGTATCTGGGCTCTTTCTTTCCAACAAATGAAACCAGTTGTCTGTACCATCCAAGCAAATCATTTTAAATCAATTTCCTAATGAATTCTTCCACAGTCAACAACTGGTTCAGACTAATATATCTCCCCTTAACTCTCCCCAGTCACGCTCTCTCTATTCGCTGTTTTCTTCAACTGTCTGGCTTACTGGTAAATACTAAACAAAGCTGGGGAAAATCCACATAGGAATGATTTTTTTGTTGTACATCTACTCACTTTGCAAAAAATATTGGTTGACATTAACCATATTAATTTCTTCACTGATATTTTAAAATTAAAAAAAGAAACACAGACTAGGAATCAAAGGTCCTGGAATCCATAAGCTACCCAAAGTAGCACAGATGGTAACTCAAGTAATAATAATAATGAAAATGATAAATAGCAACAACTAACATTTATTGTTAGTTCATGATAGGCATTGTTCTAAGTACTTCACATATGTTAATTCATTTGCTTCTTCAAAATCTCCATAAGGTAAATACTCTTATTACTTTAATATTATTCCCACTTTATGGCTGAGGACACCGAGATGATACCTCCAGTAAATGGCAGAAGGACTGAAATGTAGACAGTATGACTCCAGAGTTCTATCTGCTCACCTCAAAATAAAGCGCCTCACCTAGGAAATAAGTAAGTAGTAAATCACCTCACCTCCTCTCTGTTTGAAACTCAGTGCCCTCAGCTGTAAAATGGGTAGAGTAATACCAGCTCTTCCTACCTTTAGGATTGCTGAGAAGAAACATGAAAATCACTGAAAGCTCTAACAAGGGGAGGTCATCTGGTTTAAGGTTGGAAAATTGGGCTGAGACTATTTCATCATTTGAAGCAAAAACTAACCAGGTAGCGTTTTATACAACAGCAAACCAAGCCATTTTCTGACCACACATATTCTTGTGAAGGTGAGACTGGACATACAGGGCCAGCTAATGCAGACTGTGAATGACGCCAGATTCTCACAGCTGCTGATTTGCCTGGAATTAGGAAAAAAGCAGCCAACCTTTACCTCTATTGTGTAGACTGACCGTGTCCTTTCTCTCTGTGCTCCAGTCTTCGGACTTTGCTTAATAGGAGCACCATGCTATAAATCTTACATACTTAAGGGCCAAAAAACTCTCCAGAGCCCTCACACTGCAATTTGTGTGGGAGTTCAGCAGTACTGAATTTTCAAATAAAATGATTAACAGGCTGATTAACAGGCTGCTCTAGGGCAGCCTCTGAGAAAACAATCCTTCCTGACTTGCCACCTTAATCCGAGGAAGCTTTTTGTTCTCAGGTTTAATAAAATAGTTGAAAAGTAACGTAGGGATGAGGGTCTAGAAGCAGGTAGAGAGCGGCACCCCATTCTCCAGTCTGCAAGCTCCCTTAGCAACCTGAACCTCATCTCTGCTCTCCGTCCAGGCCTAAAAAGGCCATTGGAATGTGTTACTGGGGAGGTTTCAGTCACTTAGTTCAATTTTCACTGCAATCAGCTCTAATTACTGGTTGCTAGAAACATTTTCTCCAAGATTTTAATAGTCGGAAATGGGTTCACCTGATCGGAAGCCTATTTGCTTTTTGGTAGCACAATAACATCTGTCAGACTTCATGGAGCAGAGAATTAAAATCAGTTAAAAGGATGAACATAATCCAATCCAATTCAATCCCAGACTGATGCCTACAAGCCTCCTATTTGCTGAAACAATGATTTAGATGCCCTGCCAAATAAATATAGGATGTTTATAGCCTAACACAATAGGAATCTGCCTCATTTATGCAGCAGGAAGATCGTTTACAGCCAATTTCTAAAAGACACTGAGCGTCAATAATAAATTTTCAAATCAAGGCCAGAAATTGCAATACTCAAAAAAGGCCTGTCAAGCAATATGAAATTGTTGTCAGAAGGAGGGTTTTCAGGGACGCCATATACCAGTTTATAATCCAGAAGCGCCTATAAAATGGTCATGACCAGCCTGGCTTTCCAAGTCTCTGGGAAGGAGGAGGTTTGGCTGTAAAGGAGATGTGGGGCAACAAGAACAGGACTTCTCCTACTGAGGATCTCAGCGCCAGCCTGGTGGCCTTTGGAGACGATCGCTAGAGCCACACTTTTTCTCAGCTACATCTGCTTCTTGGGAGCAATTCCTGCTTTGCACTTACGGAGAAGAGGCTGAATAATGCTGCTGGAGGGGCTCAATTCTCTGCCCCACAGGGACTGTGTAGCCAGACCTTCCCTTTACTTACACATGTGTGCATGCCCACACACACATACACACACACACACACACACACACTTAAACAGGAATTTAAACATCCTAACCTTTTCCCTCTAATCCATCCCATAGCATCCCAGGTGTTATTAAAACTTGCAGGAAGTGAAAAGTAGCTCCTACTCACAGGAAGACTGACTTCTGGGACGTAGCCTAGAAAAATGGCTCTGGGTCCCAGCTCAATCACTCACTAGCTGTGTGACTTTGAGAAAGTCATTGACACTTCCGTGTCTCATTGTCTGACCTATAATACACAGCAAATAGTAGCTCATGTGAGGAGGAAATAAGGTCGTGCATGAAAATTCTTAAAAAGAACTCCCAAGGTGTTCACTGAATTCATTGTTGCCAGCTGGATCTGGATCTCATCTGAGCTTCCTACAAGAGCAAGCTGGGGAGTCAGGAACAGGAAAGGGTACCATTCTGGCTGACATTTGGAGTGATAGGACACATAAAAAAGCCTCTCCTCGAGGAAAGTAGTCAGAATAAGACGGTTGGTATTTAAGCTCTCCCATTATCTAGCTCTCTGCCTTTTATCAAGTCCCTTAATCTCTCTGAGCTTTACTTTCCTCATGTATGCAATGGGATTCATGATGACACCTTACAGCATTACGGCAAATATGAAACAAGAAAACATATACGAACATGTTCTATAAACTCTAACGAATGTTCCCTCCCTGGGTCTAGGCCCTCAACTACACTGTCTTGTTTATTTTCTTCATAGCTCAGAATGACTTGAAATGTCCTGTTTGTTTTTCTACTGTTTGTCTGATTCACCCCACTAGAATGTCAACTCCCCGAAGGCAGGAACTCTGTCTTAACAGCTGTATCACTCACACTTAGAGTGGTCTTTTTCTGAATATTTGTTACCTGATTGCTAGACAAGCATACTGGCAGTCAGCCCCAGAGAAAACATTTTGAAGCAGATGAAATCTGCCCTCATTGACCCCTCTCCCCATCCATCTTAGCATCCGAAATGAACAACTGCCTCCTTCCTGTGACTGGGGAATCCTCTATGTGCGAAGAAAGTCTCTCTCTCCCTAGAGAAGCTACAAATGCCAGGTACCCACCTCCCAGCCTCCCTTGCAGCTAGGGTGCAGGAATTTGACTGGGCTCTGTCCCCAGGCTCACCCACTGCACACTTTCCACTGAAAGCTAGTGACTTCAAGAAGAACTACACAATCCTCATCCTGGCAGGACTGGTCAGGGAGCTAGCGCTGCTGACGGTCCTCATAGCCGCATCCAGGGTCCTGGGTTGGGAATATTGATGGAGCAGGCTGCTATATCTGCACCCAAGGCGTGTCTTCACTGGGTCCTATCTGTGGCATGATATTGGCCCTTGCTCCTGACTGTATTACCTCCGAGCGTGGTTCTTTGGGCTATTCTGGATATTCTCTAGATACAACTTTAATTAGTGCTTTTATGCTTGACTTATCCAGGACTGGTTTGTTGCTTGACTGATAGGCTCCTCCAATTCCCCAAACAGCCCAGTATCTCCATCAGATTAAAAGTGACCCTGGTCCCCTAAGAGACTCCAGCTAAACTGTCTTCCTAGCAATTACCTGCTCCCCCCCAACAACACTTTTCCTTTTCCCAGATCAAATTGGACATTTCCTGGTACTTTTTCCCTTAGGACCTTACTTTCTATAAGGGGTAATCTGATCAGTTAATTCAAGCCGATGTGTTAATTGCTGATGCTAATTTAATATTACCCCAGCATTTTAGCAGATACTTTTAATGCCTCAGAGCAAAGGAGAAAGGAATCACACAGTGGCCAGGGCCTGTGAGGGTTCTACTCTTTGTCTGCAATCTCAAAGGTCCTACCTCCACTGAGACATCATGGACAGTCCAAAGATGGGTGCATTGTGGACCAATCACATGGTGACCCTGGTGCAGTTTATGGAATCAGTCTTCACTTCAAGATTATAGACGTGCCTGCATATACACAGATGCTTATGTGTGTGCATACATACACACACACACGAACCCCTACCTAAATACTTCATTGGCTTCCCATTGCTTTTAGAATGAGGAGCAAAATCTTTAACATGCCCAGTAATGCCCTGAATCCTGAGCCCTAACCTAGTGATATAAATGATTATATCATTTGGCTCTCAGGTGGGGGGAGGGGCAGTTAAAATCCTGATTTGTAGCATTTGCTGATTTTAGTGGCATAAATACTTCCCAAATGTTAATTTCAAGCTACCAAAATAATATCAACAAGGTTATAAAATTCCTGAATATTTAATAATGGCTCTCTCAAGCCAACAGGAGCCCCCAGTTCCAGAACACCCCTGTTTTCCCAGCCACTTCTCAGTACACTCATCGTTCTAAACCCATTGGCTTTTCAACTTCCAACTTCCTCAATGGGTCAAATATTTCAATATTACTAGGGCTAGGCCTGATATATATGTAAGGCTGAATCTATAAGTTCAGAAAATAATTTTGCTTCCAATATATAACTAGCTAGTTCATACTATTTCATTCAGTTAAGCAAACACATACTGAGTTTTTAATATTTGCAAGACACAGTATTAGGCCTGGACCATCAGAAATAACAGATACTCCGTTCCTGTTTTCAAGGAACTGACGATTTCAATCTACCTGACAAAGGAGACCTCCTGTGTTCTGAAAGGTCTCTGAGAGAGAAGGCCTCACCACACTATTGGCAACTGCCACACTCAATTCTCAGTTCGCTGAGTAATTTGTGTGTGTGCTTCTAATTCCTTGAGAATCAATGCATCGCCATTTCCTCTTATTCTGGGTGTCAGAAGAAAGAACATTTGGTCACCATTCTTCACATAATAAGCCTTCACTCCCTGAGAGTTATTGAGTTATACCTTTGTCTTCTCTTTCTAGATTAAACAATTCCAACCCCTTTAACCTTTTCTCAGAGGTCCTATTTGCCAGCCTTCAGTTTAATCATTTTCACTGCACCCTCTGGACTCTCTCCAAGTCTTCAGCATTAAAATTTGTTGCTTTTGCCATTGAGCTCACACTTCTAAGCAACTTATTCTTTCACATAAACCAAGACAAAAGGAAAGCAGCCCCCAAATTAAAGGAAGAGAGTAGATAGAAGGACAGATTTCCTACGTAAGGAATTCATGTAGGACACTCACACGCTGAAAGCAAATAGCATTTATTGTCACCACTATTAAGGAAAAAGGGCCAAGACCAGAAGAATTTCTAAATAGTGCCAACCATTTTGCTTGACAATTATCTAAATTACTTTTAAGCAGATAAGGCTATTAACGAGCAAATTTGGGACTTGCTTTAGTTACACCTGAAGTTCTCAGACGGGTGCTTATAAAATCACTGTTAATGAGATCAAACAGGAGTTTTTGATTCTGTACAATACCTCTGGCTGCCAAGTAGACTGTCCAGAGGTTACTATGTCATTTACGGGCAGCGCCTTTGACTGGTCAATCCTGGCAAAGTGCAAAGGATCTTTCATTTCATTCTGTCAATCAACAGAAATTAATATTTCCTGAGCTGAGAGTGCAGGAATTCTAAATGAGTTTTAAGAAATGATGTACAGAGGCTGATCAAATACATGCTGATCACTGTATGGTACCAACATATGCCAAAAGGGGCAGATACGAAAACCAGAGCTCTAGTAAAAACCCTCTTCAAGATAAGCACGATGACTTAGAAATCTCTTTTTACCAAGATCCCTCCCTGCCTTTTTCTCTTATTGTTCCACTAAGATGAACCTGCCCCCTGTGAGCCAGTAGTGTGCCACACACACACACACACACACACACACACACACACACAAAGAGAGAAAAAGGAGAGAAAAGGAGCGGAGGGGAGAGGGGGAGAGAGAGAGAGACAGAGGAGAGAGAGTGTGTGAAGATTCTACTGACACATTTCCAAACGCTTTCAAGAAGCTGGGAAAACTCTTTCTGGGTAACATTCTACCTATTCTGTTTCAGGGACTTCTTTGTTTTGGAGCCACTATTTAGAAAAAATAAATTATTTTCCCATCTGGAAAAGTTAAAAGTATACAATTAGGGTAAAAACGGTTGGATATGGAGAAGTGGAAAGAGAGAAACTATTGCCTTCTCTGGGCTAGTTCTGGGAAAACAGTTGTTAGTGTTCATCTAGTTCAATTTCTGAAGCTAGTATGGCTGTGGTCAGACCCTGTCTGGCTGAGAGAGGTCTGTCAACAGCAGCCATGGGAGAACCAGCTACATTCTGAAAAAAACTCCTTGCCAAGTTCTCTAATAACAGAACAAATTCATGATTTGGTGTGGAATTTTCTCAGGGAGGTGTAGACCCAAAGACAGTTCAGTCTATCAAACAATGACTTAAACGCTAAGACTTATGGAATTGATATAGTGATCCTTAAATAATCGGCAATTAAGATGGCCAAGAGCTTATAACCACAGCATCTTAAGAAGAAGCACCTCCTGGGCGAAAGAAGACAGTTCACTAAGCTGTTTAATTTATCCGTGTGGACCCATTATATCCCTCCTATTCTTGCTGGCTCTTCACGCCCAGGCACACGCCCCAGGTGTCTGTCCACCTGAGTGAAGGAAAGGCATAGGTATACAAACGCAGTTGGTAAATAAATGCACAGTTGAGCTCCGGGAGCTCTGAAACAATGGTGATTAAAGCTGTAGCATATTGAATAGTTGTGTGTTGAGAAATCGTCATTGTAATGTAATAATTACCATTTTTAGAAAGGCAAGATTCCAATTATGAAGTGAACTACAAACCACCCCGATTTCATTTATTTCATGGTAAAGATAGTCTCGTAAATTCTTATCAAGTGGTAAGCAAATGAAAGTAGGGCACTGATGTCAATGTATGTTGCCATGTTACTTTTTAGTGGTAATGGCAAGTGGCCAATAATGCTGGATGAATAAATCACTAGTAGACACAACTCAGTGCTCCCTCCCTTTATCTAAATACATACCTCAGAGACTTATACCAAATCTTTTCTAAGAAACAGCAATTTGCATCACTCTGCTATAATCCACTGCACCTTGGGAAGAAATCTTTATCTCATTTGAATTTGAGAAATAATATCACCAATACCGAACATGTGCATTTCTACATTGGGAAGGTTAAAAGAAAACAAAAACCAAAGGGAAAAAAAAAAAGAGAGAAAATAAAAGGAAAGTAAGAGAAAGGGGAGAAAGACAAGAAGTAAACAACAGATTGGTGAATTTTAAAAATCATCCATCTTTAACGAGCAAGTGACATTTTCAGTAAAGCTTTTCTGAATCTGAAAAAGTAAAATAAAATTCCTGCTGACTTTCAAAAGCCAAACCTTTGGGTCATTCTTTAAAAAAACAGAAAGCCAGCAGATTAAAGGAACTCCATTTACAAAAATCAAATGAACCTCTAACAAAGCTTGTTTGGGACATGAATAAATCATCTGGTCATGAATTATTCATTGTTATCAAGAAACAAGCTGGGATTCCAGGAACTGGGCTTAGGGAAGTGCTAAAACCCGGGAGGGAGTGAGTTCATTGCCTCAAACCCACCATGGGAAAGGAGAGGACAGGCCACAGGGTACTGACAAGTGACGCTGACCATCCTAGATGGTTTCAGGGGACACTTCGGCAGCATTTACACCCCAGAGCATAAAGCAAATAGAGTTTAATCCTTACCTTGCTTTAGAAAATCACATGTACTTAGTAACAGACCATAAGACATTTTGAGCATTGGATCTTTTTTCTTTTGAATGCGCGACATACCTGGGGAATGTGAGCTGTATGCAGAAGACAGTAGGAGTTAAAAGTCTGCATTTAAGGGAGATGACTAGAAAATTCCTTAAAGATACACTGTTAAGAGTAGTCTGACCTACTCGTTCATGGCTTTGGGGGTTGGATTCTTTTTATTGGGGTCGGGAAGAAAGAAAGGGAGCCTCTCAGACTTAATCAACTAATCAACCTATGTATGTGTTCCAGGTCCAAACTGCTTTGCAGGAACTACGATCATTCCGGCTGGCATTGAAGTGAAAGTGGATGAATGTAACATCTGTCACTGTCACAACGGGGACTGGTGGAAGCCTGCTCAGTGTTCAAAACGCGAATGCCAAGGCAAGCAGACTGTGTAGAAGATTCCCACCCGATGACAAGCTCTTAGGAGAGGCTGCTATGGCTTCTACACCGCACATGTTTAAAACAAGAGAAAACAAACAAACTCCTGCCAGCTACAACAGGGTCACCAGCAAAACCTTTTAGGGTTGACAAAAGTGAATATTTTACTAAGAGGAAATTTCTCTCTTTCTTTCTTGCTATATAAAATATATATATAGCATATAGCTATCAAAACTGCTTTTGTAATTATCCATGCTTGATGGTGACTTGACAACTGGATTTCTGGAACAAAAAGAAAGAAATAGCCTTGTACAGGTTTCTTCTCTGGTGACACCTCTGGCCTGCCAGCTCACCATCTACTGACTTTCTCCATCTTTACTCTTCTGTAAACCTGGCATTTTTCTCTTGGAGTGATTTATTTTTTCCTCTTTAGAGTCTAAGGGGCCAGATTTGACTGCACAGTAAGGTTTTGAGTTGTGTCAAATAAGCTTCAGTAAAGCAGTGTCAGGAGTGAGGACCCTCCTGATTAGGAAGATGCAAAAGCAGCCAAGCAATCACTCCCCTCAAGTGAATCTTGCCCTGCAGGGTCAGAAGAGACGTGCACATAGATGGACCCACTGCTGGGCTGGGTGGGGAACTGGGGCTCAGTGCATTATGCGGGGACTCACAACTTGATTCTTACAAACCACACATTTCATTCACAAAATTTTGAAACTGCCAATCAAAAACTAATATGTGAAGAATACCATGAGCTTGACTAAAGAATCCAAAGGGAGACAGGTATTCAAAATTGCAGCATCAATCACCAGACTTTCTCATGATGCTGAATTTAAGTTCGGCTTATAACGAAACACACTACACCCACTCTGTCACCTGGCATGATAAATACCAGAACCAGGGTGAATAGCCCCACTGTGAATCTGAATCCTTCTGGCCTTTGAGTTCAGATTTGGCTGAAAGCCAGTCACATACACAGGCAGTTTTTCTAGTTCGGGACTGTGTTTGCCATGTTACAGTAACGACTGCTCAGCCCTCTGTCTAAAACATAGATTCAGGACACTCTTTCCACCTCAAGTGCTGATTTAAAGATTAGGGTAGAGTGAGTCTTGCACAATACAATTCCATTTGTTGAACATTTTTTAAAATGTATATATTAGACACTGAACAATTCAAATGAACCTTTGAAGAGTCTCAAGGTTGCCCTGGTAATGCTGCTAGTATAGTAACAGAAAAAAACACAGGGTATCTGATGCCACCTCTATTCAAGTGCAAATTTAACAATTCTGAAACCACATGGCATAGCTAGTCACTTATTCCACTCTCCTGTCTTGAAAACCCTGGCACAGATCTGGTAGGGTCCTTGAGGAACCTTGAAGGTTGTCTTCATTCCCAATGTTCTTTCCTTTCCTGCTCCCACTCCCACCTGGGCTTGGACATAGCTCCAGTGGAGTTGCCGCATTCCTGTACAAGGTTTCTCAACCTCAGCGCTACTGACATTTGGGGCCAGACAATTAATTGTCACTGGGAGCTGTCCTGTGCATTTTTAGGATGTTTAGCAGCATTCTTGGCTTCCATTCACTAAATGCCAAGATCAGTACCCTAACTGTAGTAACAGAATGTCTCTGGACGTTGACAAATGTCCCCAGGGTGTGTGCAAGGGGGCAGAATTTCACCTGGTTGAGAACCATTGGTCTAGAATAATCAGTACAGAGTGGTTTTCTACCGGGGGTGGGGGAAGTACCAGGCAAGGTCTGGCTGAGGCTGTGGCTTTGGGGAGCCTCTGAGCCCTTGCAGACAGGCACATCAGCAGCCCCGAGGGGACGGGTCCGGCTCCTCCAAAGGGAGTGATGCTTCACCGCCACAGGTCCACCCTCAGGGCACACATCTCTTTAGTCTCATCAACTGGGTTTTCCTTTAAAATCGTCAAGCCTCTCCTCCCTGGAAGCTCCTCCCGTCATCAAGAAAGAGTCGCCATTTCCAAAATGAATGTGTTGACGAGTTGGACCTGACACTTCTCACACACACTGTGCTTGTGTTCTGATACCCATAGTCAGGCCGGCGCCATCCGAGGGAGAACATCAAGCCGCCTTCCCTTAGAACACCAATTCGCAGCAAGGGTGGTGCTTTTCAGTTGCCACCCTGGATACATCATAAAGACAGTCATGAATCATTCATGAACAATTCTGCATGATTTATTCCTGCACTTCAAAGTAAAGGCACTCCACACTTCAGCTTGTTTCTAGACAGAGATGTATTATAGAGCTTTCTTTGCCCTGAGGTTGCCTACTGCCAGCCTCGAAAATCTTCACTCTTGGAAAGAAATAATAATAATAAATGACAGGAATAAGGTTTGAAACCCAGAAAACATCATTAATAGAGCCATGTTTCATAGTACCCTATCTATTATTAAGGAGTTACTATGTCCTTTGTAGAAAACAGAAGGCGAGAGCAACTGGGAAGCCAGGGTACAGAAATTTTGCATCAAAGGCTGGGCACAGTGAGAGTCACAACAAGGATTTTCGAGAATGGAGTATAATACCCACCAAGAAACTCTCTTCAGAGAGTTTGCAGAATGAAGGCTGTTCAGCAGCCTCTGTTACCAGCCAGAGAGAGGGATTATTTTATTCTTGTCCTTGGATTTTTTTTTCCCTCTCAGAATCTCACTACAAGCTGTTTCCTTTAAGACTTTGTAGCACTGACATTTCTCCCCCTTTAGGGAGAGATGAACCTATACTGTGACAGAATTTCTCATAAACTGATAAACACTTTACAACTTCCTTCTACCCACGTCATTGAGATATCCTTTCCAAACTCTGAACAACAGAGTTCTGGTTTCATCTGTTGTTGTTTTTTTTTTTCTTTTGAAAGCTTTGTTTGCAGCTACCCCATCACCTCTACCCTCCTACATCTCCTCCGCCTTTGGTTCTTGGCTTTAACTACAGCTCTGTTTAAATAAGGGATCAACAACCTGATTGTCAGCTGATGCCTGTTAAAAAAACGATTCAGTTTCTAAAATCTTTGAAAAATGGTGTGCCTGAAAAACTAGTGAGAAAAAAAAAAAAAACACTAAACACTCAACTGTAAAAAGGGGATTCTAGCAACAATATTTGATGTGTAAAAGAATATATTATTAAAAAACTATTTTGTTAAATATAAAGTGTGTTAACCAGCAAACACGGTTTGTGGTATATTTTCCTTCCTAAATTTCTCCCTTCTCCATACTCTTCATTTAATGACTAATTCTCAGTGACTTCTATCATCTGAAAATACATGTGTTGTTAGAGCTATATTCAATTAGAATTAGGCATCAGCTTTAGCATTTGTCTGAGTATATTTTCATTTTTCATAATAGAAGGCAAAGCTGATTTAGGGATCAGAGAGGAACCCAAACCAGCAGTGAGAGGGTAAGTGATAGGAAAAATATTTCCCTGACCCAGATCCATGCACACTACTAGTGATAATCTGTAATTTTTGAAGGCTTACTCTGTGGCAGGCCCTGTGCTGTGCCCTGAACCTTTTCTATTCAATCCACACAGCACAGCTACGAGACAGGGACTCTTATTATCTCTGCTTTGCTGTTGAGGAAACCAGAATACGAAGAGGTTAAATGCTTTGCCCAAGGTCACAGGATCTTAAGTGGCAAAGCAGAAATTTTTTACTGTAGAAGTTTTCCATCATACACAAAAATTGAGAAGATCGTATAAGGAACTTCCACTTACCCATTGCCAAGATGCAACAGTTCTCAAGGTTCTGCATAATACTTCATCTATTTTTTTCCCTTGAGTATTTTAAAGCAAACATCAGGTATATCATTTCATCCCTACATCATCAAAGAGAGTAATCATCTCTTTGAAAAAAGGGATAGTTTTTACCAAACCTAACAAAATCAATAATTTCTTAATATCATCAATATCCAGTTTATATTCAAATTTCTTAGATTTTTCTAAACTACAGGGGAGGAGGGGTGTTTGCATGATCCAAAGCAAACCATCTGTAACATCGCATTTGGTCGTTATGCCTCCTAAGTCCACAGTAGGGATATGAACCCTGCCAACACACAGCTGTGAACTCTGACAGACTCCTGGGTCTGTTGTTGTTATCAGAGGGGTTGTGCTGGGGAAAATTACTCTTTTAAAGTCCATGTTAAACTCCTCCCTAGACTCTAAGCAGGGCAAGCAGTAGGCAAGAGGCTTTCTACCAATAGGGGCAACAAAGCCCCAGACCGAGAACCATTTCCAATGACCAGTACCCAGAGGACACCGCCTTTTACACGTGTGTAAGCTTTCCTTACGGAGTAAGAGCAAACTGTTATTCTCCTTCTCCTTGAGACAAACATAAGGCCTAACAGAGTAAAGCTGAACAATACTTTATAAATTGCCATCATCTACTGCATTGTTGGAGGAAGAAAGAAAAAAGCCAACCACTAAGAAAACATCAGTATGGCATCCCCACATACACGGTTACACACCCCCAGCTCCACCAACATTTTCTTAAAACAAGATTAGACTATCGTGCTTTTCAGTTTCCCATCCATCCAACTCTCTTTCCCCCTATGCCCCTTGCAAAGGATTGTTTACAGTTCATTTCTGATTCAACTTTCATGGAAGGGCACTTCAAAGCATAGGAGAGAAAGCTATGAACTGAGACAGTCCTGGGTTTGCTGTTATTTCAGGGTTTATGTTGGTAATATTACTCTTTTAAAGAAAGGTACCTTCATGATGTTGAAGGACAAATGCTATCTCTGAGTTGGCAACCTTACCTATACTTTCTTACCCTGTTTATAAGGGATTTATACCTCCAACTGGGGGGATAGTCTTATCAGTGAGCCTCAAACTGTACTGTCTGGTATGAACACCTGATTCGCCCTGATCAACCTTATAGACCCAGAAGGCATATTGTTCTTTTGATGAGCTAGTGCCTTAGTGCCTCTCACAGAATAAGAGTTACACACATTGAGTTAAAGGAGCTTCTTTAATGTTAAGGATTCAAAATTTGTTTTATATGCCAAACATTTTCAGTTGTGGTAATGACTTAATGGTTTTCTCTTTAAATTTGAAAATCTTGAACTCATAGTTCTTTGAAGCCCAAACTTCAATTTAATTTATCCCAGTGCTTACCTTACTCCCTGGCTTTGATTAGGGGCCCTTTTTAAAAAGCTGTACTAAAAAAATAAAAATAATAAAAAATAAATAAATAAAAATAAAAAGCTGTACTTTTAAAATTAATTTTCAGTTTTAAAGCCTTTCAAATGAATAGTTATGTGAGGTGGCGGAGGAATTCGGATATAAAGTTCAGCTATTCAGCTACCACGTCTTGAGCCCCTTCTGTGCATCAGATACTATATTGGCTACTTTACAAGAGATAATGACTTACATTCATCAGCTCAACCATTTTGATAACTATCATGAAATCATGCACTAGCATTCCCATTTTGCAGACTGGAACAGTGAGGTTCAGAGAAGTTCAGTCATTTTCACAGGCTCGCCCAATTTTATATCAGGGCTGTAACTATTAAACAGAATGCTACCCATAAAATAGCTTAGAATAGAGCCTGGCACATAAGAAGAGTCTATTATGTGTCAGCTATCATTATGAGGTTATGGTATGATAAGAGAAATCTCATGGATAAGGTAACCCTAGGTTTGGATCATGAAGCTTGAGTAAAAGACAGGCAGGAATTTGGGGGTTGCTATTGGCATATTTAAAAATAAATAGTATCTTTGGAGTGTGACAAGCAGTCAGGTGTGATATGAGTGTGAAGTTGAAGATGGTGGGACATGGTGAAAGATGTGTCCAGGAAGGAAACCTAGCTGTCGGGTGATGGAAAATCATGCTCAGAAAACTGGACTTGGTTCTTATTGATACTGTGGATTAATTAACATCAAAAAGAGGGTGACACGGCCACATGTAAGTCTTAGAATAACAATTCTGACAGCAGAATGAGGGACGGGATGGGGTCTAGTGAGAGAGAGGTGGGGACACTAAGGAGAAGCAATTACAAGAGTCCAGGAAGGAATAATGAGGATCTGATCTGGTAGTGGCGACCCTCAAACAGACTGGTTGGGACAAGACTTCATGGAGGAACAAATGGGATTCAAGAATTAAAATAGCCCACATTTCTAGTTCAGGTGATTAGCAGGATATTGATGCTAATAACAACCACCAAAAGCATGGAGCTCATGCTTTCTTTGGGGGTGGCACATACCCCACTTTAGACTTTATGCTGAAGATGCTGATAATACCAAGGTATTTAGGATTAACCTCAGATACACTTGTCTACAGGGCAGCCCACTCTGTTTCTATTTGCCAATTCTTTTTTCATCCTGGTCTGAATAATTGCAATTTGAAGAGCCAAAGTCCTCCACTGGTCATACATGTTTTCATAGTATTCTTAAAATGGAAGTCAAAGGTTGGCATCGAAAGAACAACAGAATTCTTTACTAATTTGTGGTAAATATTAAACTCACACCATGGTGAAATAATTTCTTTTGCATAGTATGATACAAACTGCTTATAAATTTCCAACACCTCTCTCTGTTCATGCCCCTTCAGAATATAAATGTCAGTTTTGTTTTTACATTATCATTCACCAGGGTTTTGGAAATTCAAAAAGAAAGAACTTTTTCAACCATCCGCTGTGGCCTTCTCTCTTTTTTTTTTCTTTCAGAACATACAGGATTAGGTGACAAAGTAGTTCCTGGGGGAACCTTTTGGTCTGAGATTTCCAAGGATATCCACCCTGTTCCCAATACATTTTTCTTAGCCTTTGTTTTTTGGTTTCATAAACTTTTTAATTAATCACAACATTGGGTCAGCTAGACCCATTAACTGCATTTCTCATTTAGACCTTTCAGAGATGCAGTTGCAGATGCAATTTAATTTGTCGACCCATGATCGATAGCAATTAATAACATCGCTTTAATCTTGTTGAAAGGTCTGTCTCCAGCTCCCAGTAGCTACCGTCTCAAGGGAAAGGTAGGCACACTCACAGGTTATTTAGCTTCTAGGCAGTAGCTGCCCTCACCCACCTACTCTTCTCATGACTTAGTGGCCATTTCAGAAGTCACTGTTCTCTAGGGCCCTTTCAATTATCACAGAAAAGTTTATCCAGACTCTCTTATCTGATTCCTCCACTGCAAATTCATTATGCAAGCAAACTCTGACAAAAAGACTATAAAGTCATTTTTTAATTCAGAAAAATAGATTTGACCTTTTAAAGTGCATTATGTTAATAAAGTAAATGCTCAAGTTTCCTGGTTCTTCTCCATGTTGCCTTGTGGCTAACCCAATCACTGCATCCAGACTTTTCCTTTGATTTGTCATATTCAATAAAGTTTATTCAATTATTCAATAAATAATGTTCCAGCTAGGAAACTAGACACTGGGGTTAAAACTAAATGAGGCAGGGCTTCCCTGGTGGTGCAGTGGTTAAGAATCTGCCTGCCAATGCAGGGGACATGGGTTCGAGCCCTGGTCCGGGAAGATCCCACATGCCGTGGGGCAACTAAGCTCATGCACCACAACTACTGAGCCTGCGCTCTAGAGCCCGAGAGCCACAACCTGCGTGCCACGACTACTGAGCCCGTGTGCCTAGAGCCCATGCCCCGCAACAAGAGAAGCCACCGCAATGAGAAGCCCGCGCATCACAACGAAGAGTAGCCCCTGCTCACCGCAACTAGAGAAAGCCCATGAGCAGCAGCAAAGACCCAATGCAGCCAAAAATAAATAAATAAGTAAATAACTAATTTAAAAAAAAAAAAACTAAATGAGGCATTTTTTTCCTGCTCTCAAGGACCTTACAGTCTGGTGGGGCAAATTAGCGAGGCAAGTCCACAATGACAGAGAGGGGCGTGCTGTGCTCCAAGTATGAACAGGCATACTGGGAATATTTGCACAAGGCAAGACATCATCCCAGGCCTGTGGGAAGGCTTCCTGGGAGATGGAATGTGCAATATAAGTTTTAAAAGAGGAAACGACTAGACAAAAGAATGAGGAAGTATCCAATGCCCTCGTGTAGTATTGATATATAAGGTGAACTTTCTACTGATACAGCTCAGACCATGTAACTGCCCCCCCTGTTGCTAATAATGAAATCCATCCAAATCAATAAATATGTGCCTGACACTAAACCAAGGACTTTGAGCAAATAAATAAACGTCACCTTCCTATTGTGAAGGAATCACTTACTTATCTTGGTGCCATCTGTCCTTTGCTCTATAGTCAGCTTACTGACCGGTGGAATTCACTGTCCTCTACCCAACTGGGGTACCAAGTACACTGACTTTTATCAAAACTTGTCCTTGCATCTCAGTAGGAATTTTGGTAATGCCATCCTTCCATGGTATTTACATTTTTGGCTTCACCTATTGATTTGTCCTACCTGGTACCAGGCTCAACTGTGGAATGGAAGACTGCGGTCCCTATTAAAGCATCAGAAAGCAAGCAGGAGACATACTGGTGAGCAAGCAGCCCTCCCCAAATGTTCAGAAATGACAATCTAAGGATGACCGCGCACTCTATAAACTCATAAGACTAGCCTTGAAACCAATTGTCAATAAGTTTCCTGGGTTAAAATTTTACAAAGAGATAATTAAAAAGAGGCTAGGCAACATCTTATAAAGAAGATTTGTGGTTACTGGATATATAAATATAAGGCATACGATTTCTAAACTGCAAGTAGAAAATGTCTAAGGTGCATATGTGTATTTGTATCCATGTGTTACTAATACAGGACTGTATATCGATAGAAATTTAAAAAGCTATAGACATTACGGTGGACTGATGGCTGTGTCATTAAGATCACATACTTGCTATGTCTCCATAGAGCTAGAACATTCTCCCACTTTTGTGCCTAACAATTGCAGGCTTGTTTAGCCTACAGTAACTCTTATCCCACCTTTGCCTTGCTGTGAAGCATTTCATTAGTTCTGCTTGTTCATAGATCTAATTTTCCATCCCTAATCATTTGTGTCTCATGTGGTACATTGATTTCAGAGGGAGGTTGAACACGAGCAAAGGAGAGTTGCAGAGGGGAATGAAAATCAAGTTGCGTGGAACCTAAAATCATTGCAGTGACAATGAGCTTTACATATAAAAAAGAAAAGTTTCGTATTAAATGTGTAAAATATTAACATAAACATATAGTTGGGTTTTTGTTCGATTGCTTTTTTGGGGTTGTTTTTTGTTTGTTTCTGTTTTGCAACTAGGCAGTCATTTTTTCTGCTCGAGAGGACATATCCTCCATTTATCTGCTCTGTTTACTATCTCTTGCGGCCCTGCAGGGCAGTACTGCTGTAAGATGAACACAGAAGGACTGCCCTGAGTATCCAGATATGCAGGGGATACCTGCGTGCGGCCAGAGAACGTCCTCCAGGCTGCTTCACTTGTTTACATGAAGCACGCTCCTATCCTGTTGGCTGGGCTGGATGCCACTTTGGGCTCTCCAGAGAACTCAGCAATGTTCCAGGAGGTTCTCACCACTCAACTGCCTGTTTCTCAGCCTGACAAGTATTCTGACCACAGGAATGTTGACTGTGATTGCCTGAGTTTGCTTTAGATACCCACTTGTATCTTCCAGCTCATGAGTGATTGAACAGCTCTACACAGGCCACTTTGGATATGAATAGTAGAGGGAGAGACCCCAGCATCAGTCATGAATGAGAGCAGAGACAGCAGTGGTCCATTCCCCACTCCCTTTCTTCCAGCATGTACTTTTTATCAGCAGTCAGGCCACTGCCTACCCAGCCTCCAGAGTCAGCAGCCTATAATAGCTTTATTAAGAGATTCTGACTGGGTCTTTTTTTTAAAAAAAAAACCTTTAGCTATCCTCCAGTGAGCGGGGATGGCTAGGGTCACAGTAGCAAAGTTGTGAAATGATTCATCCAAAAAGCATAAAGTAACTTAAAAAAAAATAGGAGAATGCACAGAATTATGATATTTCATAACACCAATGTAGCGTGCAGTGATATATTCCTTCTTTGCACTTGTGGAAGTAAAACCAGAATGTACATCTGTAATCACATATTCCATCCCATTGTTTTGCTCTTACAGAAGATGGAAGGTCAGTCATCCAACTCACATGCCTATTGAAATGATGTCAACTCAGAAAAATATTCTTTGTTTACCATAAAATCTATATTTCAGGACATACAAATCCACTGTATATAGACTGGGTATATAGCACCATACAGTCTTCTTTAGCTGTCTTCCGGAGAAATAAAAGGGCATGTTGGAAATGCATCACGCATGTGGTGAAATACAACCTAGAAACATGTTCTTTTACCCTCAGCTCTGACACACAATGAGATACAGATTTTTTTAAACTGTTTGCTTAGTTTGAGCAATTGCATCTTTAGCATCATCGGACTTGGGGTTGAACTAAATAATCTAGTCCAAAATAATTTTCTTTGAGAACTGATTTATGACTACTGAGGTGAACCAAAGAAACTGTATCTTTGTAAAGGCCCACTTCTTAATGGCTCTGTAGATATTCCCAGAACCACGTTTGCAAAACCAAATGCTTTCTTCCTTTGTATAAAGGATTCATTGTAAGTGAACATCTTTTAAGCTTCTCATTGACTTCCACTATACATACATTCAAGCACACACATAATACTTATGACATGGGATATATAGGGTGTATCACTAGCACCCCAGAAGTCCCCATGTGCCCCCTTCCAGTCAATGCCCTCACCACCACCAAGGATAGCCCCCACTAAGAATGGTGAACTTCCAAACAGCACAACTCACTTTGGCCCGTTTTGAAACTCAATAGAATCAGACAATATGTATTTTTTGAACCTGGCTTCTTTCATTCCACATCTTGTTGTGAAATTCATCCATATTATTACATTCTTTTATTTTCTTTATGAAAAGGAGATTTGATTTCATTGCCAGAGCTACATCCCTCGATTTACTAGGAGAAATGTAATCATTAATATTAAAAAAACCTAAAATCTCACCCAGAGATCAGAGATGGGGGAAAAATCTCTTATAAACTTACTTTTTTTTCTTCTTCTACGGATTTAATAAGATACATTAATTTATGAATGTACTGGACTCCTACATAGGGAGCTGCTTCAAAGCAGAAATAAATGTTAAAAAGCACCAGCAGTCAAGGTCAGTTTCTATTTTTGAAGATGAGGGCTTGTCCTTCATTGTAGTATTTCATCACTTCTAACCAAATTTGTCATTTATCACCACCTCCCTTCATTCATCAATAGAGTCTTACGCTGGCTTAGAAAGTGAGCTCAGAAAGGTTAGCTCTGAAATAGAGAAGGAACAAGCAGCATGACATCCAAGCTGGGGTCACTGGAGACTAGAGAGAGTGTCAAATATTTCCCAAGGGGGACAACTCATCCTAGCAGGAACTGTGTGCTCTGTAATCTTGGCCTGGCACACCTGGACCCACCCTACCCCCACTCCTTCTCTTTTCCAGCCCTCAGTTCTCAGTGTAAAGGGCACTAGCCTCTCACCCTGATTGGGTCAGGTCCCCAGGATGTTCTTCCCTAGCCCTCTGGACTTCTCTTTTTGGAATATTTATGACCCCATAAGTAACATTTTTTAGCTGTCCCTTCCACCAGACTATAAGTTGATGAGGCATTTAGCAGTGTTCCTGGCACATAGCAGATTTTCATCTAGTATTTTTTGAATGGGTGAATTAATAAAGGAACAAAATTAAATATTGCAGAAGTCCTCAAGATACAAAATCAATTTTATCCCTAAACTTTATGATTTGTTTCCTTCTTCTTGGTATTCTCATGTCAGGAGAAATATGTAAGTCTCTCTATAAACAAACAAACCAGAAACTCTTGAGTGTCGAATAAATCTACTTCTTTCCAAACACAAAATGTTTCCTCATTTCCAGGAATGTGTGCATTATAGGTTCCTTAAATTAGAGGTCCAACTGCTCAGCATTTTGGTGCCAAAACCCACCAAATGAACGGAAAATCAGGAGAGCAAACACATTTGCTTAAAAAGAAGCATATTACCCCATCTCAGACAAATGGATCCATGGAGAGTATTAAATGACATCTTTAAAAAAAACTTGTAATGTGCATACCCCTCCTCACAGCTAGTAGATCCATTCAGGATGAAGTATTTGGCAAAGAGAGGAGACAGTTAAAGTGTTGTGTGTTTTTATGTTAACCTCCTGTTTCTTCAGAGAAATTAGACTTTTTGATTTCTTCTTTCAAGACTCTTAGACTGTGAGGAAATTGATTAAAATGACCAAGAGAGCATGTTAATACAAAGTGCTTTCTTCAAAAGTGATTCAGATGGTCACATGATGGGTTCAGTTTTTGCAGTTATAGATAACCAACAGAACCAAGTGACAGTCTGATTTGGCAGGTACAATAAAGTTAAAACAATTTTTATTCTGACTTTTTTTAGGGGTGAGTTCTAGGAATTCCTAGAACTCCAAAACTGGAAGGGCCTCAGAGGCTGTGAATTCCTTAATCTAATGGGCATTAATTATTACGGATAATTTACACATAAAGTTACTCACATTTCTAAGAATTAAAATGCATTCATAGTACATGTTACTACACAATAGCAACAATCCTATAATCCTGGCCATGCCACCAGTTCCCAGAAACTTTTAGCCAGTATCTTAAAACACTAAGCTGAAACTTTGGTGTATATCCCTTGGGAGTTTCTTAACACAATGCTTGCTCTTAAAACCAGTTTCCAACCTATAAGTGACACAGAGAGTATCTAAATCAAGAATCCTTCCAAAGTTCTTTTCCATAATCTACCCAATTACCTAAAACTTTCAGCCAAAGGAAATCTTATATAAAACTCTAAAATGTGTTAATTTTACCCAAAGACAATTTAATGAGCATTTTGAATCATTTACCAAATGGAAGGCACTGGGCTTCATGTTGAGGGTACTAAGATGAATACAAAGTAGTATTTTTCTCAAAAAACTTTATAGCCTAGAGAAGTAGAGACACAAAACTGTCAATAAAATTTCAACATACAGAGGTTTGCATAAGAGGTGATGGAGCATAAGAGAGGGTTACTTCACAATGGGTTTTAGAGAAGTCTTCCTGGAGAAAATGATACTGCATCTTGAGTCTCGAAAGATGAACAAGGGCTAACTGGACGCAAAAAGGTTGAGCAGGCTGTTGCAGCCAAGGGAACACCACGAATAAGGACAGGCAATGTGAGGCAGCACTGCAAGTGTGGAGAGTTACGACCAAATCCATGGTACCCTCGGATTGAGAGATGAAGCTAATAAGACAAGTGTAGACCAAGTCTGGAAGGATCTTGTGAGCTCTGTTAAGAACTTAAACTTCTGTTGGTCGATGTTAGGAAACCACTGGGAGATTCTCAAGAGGGGAGCTATGTGGCCAAATGTGCACATTGGAGAGAGGATTCTGGTTCTGGCTACACCATGAAAATGCATCTGGGGGCAGTGACACTCTACTGAAGCAGGATTAGAGGGCAGCTGTACTCAGAAGTCTACATTAGAGCACTGTTTATAGGGATAAAGAGAAATGGATCCATCTGAGCTAAATTTAGGCAGTAAAATGAGGACTTGAGAATTGAATATGGGAGTTGAAAGGAGGAAGCAGTGTAGTCTAAGTGAGAGCTGAATTACAAGGGGAAAAACAGGTTGGGTTTGTAGGAATAGGACTTTCAACTTTAAGCATGTTAAATTACAGGTGACTGTGTGAGATTTCTAAGTCACTTTCTCCAGCAGACCATTGGATATATGAGTTTGAAGTTCAAGGCCAAGCTTAAAATAGGAACACAGGGTGAAGAGTCCTAACAACATAAAAGACATGAAGCAGATAAGCTTGAACACGTAAAGACTATAGAGCTGGGAAAATATCAGTTATAACACATAGAAAGAAGCCAAATGAAGATACATGGGACGATGATCAGGAGGTCATCCATCCGTACAGCCACACATTCTTCTGTATTCTATTCACGCTAAAGCCCTTACTCAGTGTTTCCAATGGTCAAAATATTCATAAAATCTTGTCGCTTATATTTTAGAGAAGCAAAGCCAAGAGCTAATGATGGATTAATGTTGAGCCAAATTTAAGTGGCTTGAATGAAAAGTGATTCTCAGTTATCTCAGATAGATTCAACATGATGCTTTGGTGTTACCTACCTATGTAGATAAATACATATATATTGCTGGATAAAGGGCATGTGAGTAATTGATTCTCATACAAATAATTTTTACCTATATGTGCTGAAATGCTCATTTCTCAGTCCATTAAGTTCAATTTAATGCACAGAGAGCATGTCTAGAATCAATAGGACTCTGAAGGTTTCATTTTTGATTTTACTCAGATGAAACATTCTGAGTGCTGCTTGATAATTCTAGCATCTACACAGCATCGGCAACAGGCCCCACAGGAAGCATGAGGCCAAGGTTAAAGCCCTTCTAAGTCAAGATGCTACGATACCCAAAGAACCAATTTTCACTGTATTGCTTGTCTTCGGGTATTTTATTGGTATGCCCAGAATCTGAGAGGAGAAGGGGGTCCGGGGACTAATTTCAGTTGCGGATGTGTAATTCTCAACATTCGATTTTCCTTAACTTTCACAAAATTCAAGGTTACTGCTTTAGCTTATTAGTCTAGCTAATTTTGTATCATGTACAAAAAACAAGAGTAGGAATGCTGTTTTCCTCAAAATACAAAAGACAACAGTGTGATGGGAGATGTGGGTTCCAGTTTCTGCTAAGTTAACAACTACATGCTAAAGAACGAACAGCTCAACTCACTTTTCCTTGTGACTAAAGAGGTGGTTGTCTGTATACAAAGGGGATGCCCCTCTGGTCCAGTGGCATGCCCTTAAATTGTTTCCTTATTCTTAAACGTGAGTTTGCATATCCCCAGCTATATATTTTTTTCAAATAAACTTTTTATTTTAATATAACTGTAGACATACACGCAGTTGTAAAAAAAATAATACAGAGAGATTTCACGTAAACTTTACCTAGTTTCCCCCCACTGTAACATCTTGCAAAATTATAGTACAAAATCACATCTAAGATATTGAGATGGCTACATCTACAGCTCTTATTCAGATTTCTCCAGTTTTACTTGTGCTTGAGTGTGTGTATGTTTAGTCCCATGCATTTTTAATTAAATTTTTGTTTAGTAAAATACACACAATATAAACTTTACCAACTTAACGATTTTTAAGGGCAAAGTTCAGTAGTGTTAAATACGCTGATACTGTCGTGCAACCAATCTCCAGAACTCTTCATCTTTCAAAACTGGAACTCTGCCCAATGTTCTATACAACTTTATCACATGTGGGCTCCTATAGCCACCACCATGGTCAAGATATAGAACGTTTCCATCACCACAAGGATCTCTCCTGTTGCCCTTTTATAACCACACCCATTCACCTCTCTCTTGCCCTCAACCTCTCATCTTAAATCCCTAGCAACCATATATTCTCTATTTCTATAATTTTGTCATTTCAAGAATGTTATGTAAATGGAACTGTATAGTTCCACTTACAGTTGACATTCTTAACTCAGCATAATTCTCTGGAGATTAAATCCACGCTGTAGCATGTATCAATAGTTAGTCCCTCTTTCTTGCTGAGTAGTATTCCATGGTATGGATGTACCACAGTTTAAACAAACCATTCACCCACTCAAGGGCATTTGGGCTGTTTCCAGGTTTGGGGTATTATAAATAAAGCTGCTAGGAACATTCATGCACAGGTTTTTGTGTGAACATAAGTTTTCATTCTTCTGGGATAAATGCCCAAGAGTGCAACTGCCCAGCTATATTTATATCCTCGTTTGCAAAATGGCAGATTAGGAATAGGACTAGGGTTGGGTTAACCAAGTGTAGAGTATGCTCATTCTGGCAACAGCTCAAACACAATACAGAAAATATCTTTGGGCAAAAAATCTTCTATACTATTTTACTAGCTTGTGTGCCTTAAACTCAGCCTTTACCAACACTTTATCCCTGGTGATCCATGCATTAGTCTGACCCATTGACTTGCTGAATACTTCATATTTAATTTTATATTTGTGTAGTACTTTGTAATTTCCAGTGTATTTTCAAATATGCTAGTTAACTTTCTATCCCAAGAACTCACTGTAGTGACAGAGCAGCTCTTAGTGTTGCATTATCATTTTGGGGCAGCTGAAGCTCCAAAAGGTTAAATGGTTTGCACAGAATTACATGATTAGTAAATGGTGGAACTGGTCTAGAAGCTAAGTCTTCAGACTTCTAGGCAAACTTTTGTCTTTACTCTACCCCAAGCATGCAATAAACATACATACATAAAATAAAATCGTTGAGGTCTTACTCAGACTATGAAGAGCACCTAGTGTTACAGAATAAAGCATTTTTCTTAGGATTCTTAACTGGCTGGAACAGATGACAATACAGTTGAGAAATGAACTCTGTCTACGCCATACGTACCCCTTCCCCCAGAGCCCCATTTCTTTACCCATATTTTCACGTTCCAGATCTAGACTTAAGGTTCTCATTCATAGGAAGAATCATTCCCAGCTCTTCCTAGTAAGCCAATACCCCTTGTCCTTCATAAGACATAAATGTGGCCTCCTCTCTAAAGATTGTCCTTATTTCTCCTGGAATCATTCATTGTTCCCTTCTCTAAGCTACCAGAGGATAGCTTTACTGATACATTTTAATGTCACTCATTATATCATAGTTTAATATTTCATTCTATCCCTTTTTCCACTGGACCATGAGTTCCCAAAAGACAAGTATCTATGTTTCATCTTCATGTCATTCATAGTACCTTGAAGAGTCTTGCATATAAGAGACATTCAAGAGATGCTGGGTCTGTGGATCTGAAAACCTATAGCCTAAAGTGTTGGTAACAATGTACTTGCTCCTTTCACAATAACGGATATAAATGTTAAAAGAGATCTTTGGAGAGAGGTCAAAGCACAAAGTAATGAATCTCACACAATGGAATATCAGACACTGATAGTAGGGGAGGAATTCAGGGACAATGGAGTCTTCCTATTGTTTCTCAAATCATATCACATAGGCAACTTCTAAGACCAATTCAAAGTATTTCGATGGACAAATATTTACCATGGACATCCAACATTCATTATGAATACTTCCAGGGTCCTCTACATATCCTTAAATTCACTATTTCAAAACATTTTGCAAAGTATCTTAGTTTTCTCCATAACCACATTCTACTGAAAATCACCTGTTTCCTTTCCATATCTAACCAATAAATTTACCTCTTTTTAATTGTTTATTGTCATATATCTTATTTCACCTCTATTTTACACACATTAAAAAAAAAATCAGTTGTGAGCACTTGATGACGACATGCAATAAAGATCACTTGATAAAGAACAAAGGACCACCAAGTCACGTTGAGATGCACTTGCTGGGAGCAGCAAAATTCCAGGGCCTTCTGGAGGTCACTTGGGAAAACTCAAAACTGCAAATGTTAAATCTGCAAATGCCAGGGGTTTCTTGAATAATGAGCGTCTGTCCTAAACATGCTACCTCTATCTTAATCCATACCTCGATCTCTGTCATATTATCGTTTGAGCTTACATTTTTATTTAACAGAACTTCCTAGAGAAATAGCCTAAAGGCTTCCATTCAAAATGGTGCCTTGAATTAATACCTCAACTTTCTCTGTGACACACACACACACACACACAGTACTGATAGATGAGATACTTTTAAAAATATTAAAACCACAGACATTTTTTAAAATATATAAATATGCACAAGAGTTGGAAATAGAACAGAAACAGAGATAAGTAGGGGCTACAGTCAACCAGATCAACCAGATTCCAGAATTATTCACTGTACACGTCTTAGACAGCTCAGGCTGCTATAACAAAATCCTGTAGAGTGGTAGTTTCAACAATAGGACTCTATTTCTCACAGTTCTGGAGTCTGAGAAGTCTAAGATCAAGGTGCCAACAGATTCAGTTCCTGGTGAGAACCCTCTTTCTGGTTTGCATTTGGCACCTTCTTGCTGCATCTCACACGGCCTTGTTTCAGTGCATGCTCTTGGAGAAAGAAAGCTCTTATGCCTCTTCCTCTTCTTATAAAGGCACTAATCCCATCAAGAGGGCCCTACCCTCATGACTTCATCTGAGCCTAATTACCTCTCAAAGACCCCATTTCCAAATACCATTACATTGAGGGTTAGGGCTTCAATATATGAATGGGGTGGCGGGGGGCAAACGTTCAGTCTCTCTCTCTCTCTCTCTCTCTCTCTACACACACACACACACACACACACACACACACACACACACACACACACATATAAATTAATGGGGAATTGAAGACTGGAAACAGCAGCTGAGATTTTTTTATTACTGTAGAATGTGGGGAAATGCCTGAACCAGACTAATTGTATTAAACCAGGGACCTGAAATAAGGCATCAGAAGCATTAAAAAGAAGTTGGGAAAGCTATGCAAATTCTCAGGACATTGGTTCATGTGAAGCAATATACTTTGCTGGGGGAAGTGGGGCTAAAGGAAGCAGAGACAGCCCTGCAGGTGGGACCCCAGCCAGGCTGCCCAAAAGCTCACAATTGGGTCTGAACTTTCTCCAGCATCACCATGGGACAAGAGCACAGAGGCACCACTACGGAGCCTGGCTTGAGATAGGAGAAAACAGAGTCAGTGTAGAAGCCTCTACAAAACCAGAGACAGGAAGGAATGAACACAGAGTGTGAAAAGGAACTGTCACTCAACATGAACTTGCAAACTAAAATTTCAAGTATGTGATAAATAACAGAGCAAAGGGAAGAAAATCCAAATAGGAAATGTCAAAAATGACCTTAAAGTAGATATGTTTTATATCTTCAAAGAAATAAAGAAATAACTTTTGTAAAATAAGAACAAAAATTGTGAGACCAAAGCAGTCGGGTATGAATCAAGAATAGGCAGACTAGGACTTCCCTGGTGGCTCAGTGGATAAGAATCTGCCTGCCAATGCAGGGGACACCGGTTCGAGCCCTGGTCCGGGAAGATCCAACATGCTGCGGAGCAACTAAGCCCATGCACCACAACTACTGAGCCCTCATGCCACAACTACTGAAGCCCGCGTGCCTAGAGCCTGTGCTCCTCAACAAGAGAAACCACCGCAATGAGAAGCCCACGCACCGCAACGAAGAGTAGCCCCCACTCGCCACAACTAGAGAAAGCCTGCACACAGTGACAAAGACCCAATGCAGCCAAAAACAAATTAATTAATTTTTTTTAAAAAGAATAAGTAGACTAGAATAAAAAAGAGCCAATTAGAATTCCTAGAAATTAAAAATACTAATTTCAATATAGGTTATAAATGATTCACTGGATACAAAGTGAGAAATAATTCATTTGAAGGCAGGTATGAAAGTATTCACCCGGACTGAAGCACAGAGAAATATTTTTAAAAGGCAAGGTATAATAATAATGATGGTGATAATGATATTAAACAGCTTAACATTTATCCTATGACTCAGCAATTTCTTTCCTAGGGCATACAGAGAAATCCTCACATGTATGTACAAGGAGACATATATAACTATATTCAGAGCAATGTTGACTGCCATGGCCAGGAAGTCAGAAACATCCTCAATAGCCATCAAGAGGAGAATGAATAAATAAACTGGGATATGTTTACACAGGGGCATATTATATAGCAGTGAAAATGAATGAACTGGAACAGTAAAAAGGACAGCATCAACTTAGATTAACTTAGATAAATCTCACAAATACATTGAGCGAAAAAAAGCAAGTTCCAATAGAATACATAAAGTATAATATATTTAGCATAAATTTTAAAACATGGAAACAATACTATGTTATTTATGAATATATATGTATAGATGTACATATACATATATTATATGTGTATATATATGACATTTTAAAATTACAACAGATTGCTAAAAACTTAAAGTCTGATAATATCAAGGTCATGGAGAACTAATTCTCACATGCTATAAGTGGGAGTATGATTTGGTATGACCCACTTGAAGATCAATTTGACAATATTTAGTAAAAATGGAGAAGTGCCTACCTGGTAACCCATCAATTTGGTTTCCAGCTACATGAATCTAAAGAAAACTCTTGCAAACATACACAAGGGACATGCTCAATGATTTCCACTGAAGCATTACTTTGCGCAGAATTATTTTTACTAGAAAATAAATAGAGTGAGAATATTAAAATATGGACTGAATATAAACTAAATTAATGGCTCTGTTTGCCTATAGGGAGGAGAAAAAGGAATGCTCTATAAAGAGAAACACAAGAAAAATATTCATAATGATTTATGTCTTGAAGAAAAAAGTCTGAAGGAAACATAATAACATGTTAACATTTGTTAAATTTGGATGGCACCTAAATGGGTGTTTATAAGCAGTATTCTTTGTGCCCTTTTAAATTTGTGTTTTTTTGCCTTTTTAAGAAAAGTAATATATTTCCCTTAGCTTCCTGAAGTTGTTTTTCTGGGAGTGGAAAACCCACTGGACTTGCAATCAAATGCCTGGTTTATAATTCAAGCTCTTCTACTAGATAGCTGTGTTCCCGTGGACAAGTCTCCTGAGTTTTAAATGGATATGTAATGACTACGTCACAGGGGCTGATTAAATGAGATATCCTGAGTTATAGGGCCTTGGATACTGGCTGACTGTTATCAGTTTGCTGGGACTGCCTGGCTTCAAAAACAGGTTTTTATTGTCTCCCAGTTCTGGGGACCAGAGGTTCAAAATCAAGGTGTCAGCAGGATTAGATCCTTCTGAGGGCTGTGAGGGAAAGAGCCGGTCCAGACCTCTCTTCTTGGTTTATAAATGGCTGTCTTCTCCCTGTATCTCTTCGCATCGTCTTCCCTTTATGCATGTCTGTATCCAAACTTCCCCTTTTTATAAGCACGCCAGGCATACTGGATCAGGGCCTACACCAATTACCTCATTTCAACTTGATTATCTCTATAAAGACCCTATCCTCCAAATAAAGTCACATCTGGAGATACAGGGCATTAGGACTTTAGCAAATGAATTTGGGGAGGACACAGTTCAACCCATAACACCTACTGCCCATAGTCAATACTTAAAATATATAAAGGAAAAAAATGTTTTCTTTAAGAAGTTTAAGCTCATCCCCAACTAAAGTCACTATTTTATTGATATTAATTCATCGGTCAAATATTAGGAGGGGGGCTGAGGAATGATAGAATGAGGTTTCTAAATTCAGCTTCTTCCTTTTCAGATGCGCTATGACACCTGTGTTGGTGAGCTCTGTGGCCAAACAAAAGGCTGGACCTGCCAGCTTCTCATTTGTCACTCTATGTCCAGTGTGCTCAGGGGTTTGGAGGATAAGGCTAGCGACGCCAAGATCCTACGCGTGATTCCCGTCAGAGCTCATTAGTGCCCTCATCCCTCCACATCATCAGCCACTTAGCTGTTGCCGACTGACCCACGGAACAACTGAAGCCAATAAAAAACAGGGCACTGGCTGTTCACAAAGCCTTGATTTCTGAGTCCCAGAATCTGTAGCCTAATAGCGGGAAAGAGCCAATGGGAGGCTACCTTTATCCCAGTTCAAACAGACTCTCCCATGTTATTTCAGACCTCCATGACCATGTGGTTAACACTGTGCAAAAAAAAAAAACCACAAAATCTTCACAGAACAGAACAGTCTACACAAACCGATGCATAGGCGCAACAAACGCAAATAAAACTATCTGGAGGTATCATAGCCTGGGGTTAACAACTCTGTTCTCATGTGACTATTTCTTTTGAACCTAATGAAATAATTACAGGAAAGTTAAACTGAATTATCATTACTCACAAATATTTTATCACCATTTATCAACCATTCTAGCTTTCCCTTCTGTAAAAGACTGGGAATTCTACAGAAAAAGCTATTCTAAACTTTACAAAAAAGAAATGAATCCTCTCTCTTGTTTTTTGCTTGGTTTGGTCAAATCTTGGTTGTAAATAAAGACAAGGGCTTTCACGTTCAGATGCAGAAGATAGTAACAACGTTCCCGATTTCTCATGAAAGCATTCAAGATTTCCAAGTTTGTCCACTTTAAAGTGAGAAACTCTTAGCTCCCTCCCGCCTCAGGAACTCTGAGACTTAGAATTGATGTGGATTATAATGCAGAGAAATTGGCTAGAAACACCATGCCTTAGACTCTTCATTACACAGGTATAACTTGGGAGGACTCTATTTGCACTTTTCTCTTTGTTAGTATTCTCAGAATGATGACCACAGAACATGTGTATAAGAGTACTCTTTTGGTTGCAAGTAATAGAAACCCAATTCAACCCAACAAAAAGAAGGATTTTTAACCTCTCACAATTCAAGAGTTCAAGTGTCTGCTTCAAGCATAGCTGGATTCAGGTGCTCAAACTTCAGGCATTTGTACCACACCCCCTCCATATCTCAGGTCTACTTTCTTCAGATAGGCTCTCCTCAAATAATGACACAAAGGTCCAACAGGAGCTCTCAAATCACATACTACCAGCTTAGCAACACCAGAAGAAAAACATGAAACTTCTCTTTTCTAAAATTTCCAGCAAGTATCCCAGGTTTCATGATCACATGACTATCCCTGAACCAATCAGTGTATCTAAGCACATGCTGGGCTCTCATCTCCCATGTCTGGTCCATGTACCCACCCCCGGAGTGGGGAGAGGAACCAACCACCTCAACCAAATGGATTGAAATGGGTGAGGGCTGGTTCTCCCGCCAACACTGGAGTGTTATTATCAGAAGGGGAAATGACAGGCAAAACCAATAGATAGTCATCAAAGGCTTAAGTTGTTATCTCAGAAAAAAACACTATTAATCACAAAGATGGTGAAGTCAAGAAGCATGGCAAGCCCAGTACGAACTCATCATTATAACTGGAAAAAAATTAATTAAAAATCCATTTTCTACTGCAGGAGGGTCAACACTACACTGTCATATGGACAAGTAATTATGGTAAGTAGTAGTTATCATTTGGAAGCTGCTCTGTAGGTATGGGAAAGCAGCAAATGAAGAGTGACACTGAAAGTTTCTTTAACACATCCCCAACCAGCGATAAAATCACACCTAAGCCTTCAATTTTTGAAGACCCGCAGAAACAAGGTGCTATCATAGTCATTCCGTTATAATTAAATTATTAAGAAAAATGATATCTGCTGCCTTTCTAGGCCTCTCCATGCAAGAGAATAACTCCTTCTGTACACGTCATTAATTAATTTGTTGTAACAATTAGTTTCAGTGCTCCTGCGAGACTCGCTAATCTCTCACCGGGATAAAATGAGGCACTTGGATAAAAGTTGTACTTCTGGGACGCATGAATTTCCAGCCCTAATAATGGCTTTTGGACCAAGATACATTCCCTCACCCCAAAGACTATTCATATGGAGTTCAAAAGCCTGTGAAAGAGAAGATAACCTCACTAGGTGTGCTCTTTCCACCGTCAATGAGGGTAACTCCCCTGTTGGAAACTCGACCTCCTTGCATGACCTGTCCAGTGGTAAAGTCGGCCACAAGAATCAGGCATTTTTTGCTCCCACTGTAACACTCTGTTCTATCATAATTAATGACAGTGTCACCCTGCACTTAATGCAAATTAATTCCATGTTTGTCCAAATAACCCAATACAATTTGTTTAAGTTTCATGTGTAGCCAGATTTAATGCATTATCTGGAAGATGGAAAAGACATTCCTTTACAGAGGTTTTTTTTTTTTTTTCTTTTAGGAATTAAATAAATAAAGAGCTCACCATATGTGCAGCCTGGGACATTGCTTGCAGCATTTTAGCAGGGTCAGATTATCAAGTTTTATTATTTGATACATTTTTCAGAGTCACAAAGAATTGATGGGAGCAGTAAATTCATTTTCAAACGGGTTTATCACTTCATCGGGTATTCATTTAAGCAGAATCCACAGCCTAACTGGATCTCTTTGGCTCTGTGTGACATGTTTTTCCAAATGGAATGATAATAAGTATAGAGATGTAGTATGTAGTTCAAGACTTCCCATCTCCATGAGGCACAGATATTCAGAGGAAGAAATTACTTTCATTCTCAAGCCACTGCTCACTAGAGGATCAATGGCCAGCTGTTTTAGGGCCGTGTTAAAAAGAAACCTAGAGATGCCATAATCCTTTTGGTTCTTAGTGAATGAGGCTAACAGCTATGTTTTAGAGATACCATCATAGGAGATTTCGTTTCCAGTGAGAAAAAATTATAAATTGAGCATTAAATAAACTATTACAATACATTTTCTTAGAGCTGCTAAGCCAGATCAAATCGAGAAATGACATGAAATTACTTAAGAAGATAAAATTATAATTCAAAAAATGTTACTGAGAAACTTCAAGCTAGTTCAGATTTCCAGAGCATGGTAAATTATGCATGTGATATGTACACCAATCCAAAGTCTACAATATCCAACTTCTAGTCCAAGATGAAGACTGTTCATTTTCTGAGTTCTTATAAAGTCTTCCATTTAATGAATTCTATCATGATCTCCCCAACATATTAATGGTTGATTTTCCATATATATATTGACATTATATTTTAAAAATATAAAAAGCTATAGGTGGCATAATGCTATGTACACTTGTTTCATATAACAAAGTCTTCTTAGTTAATAGACTTCATATGTCATCATCATTGGACTACCATGGGCACAATAAACGATGTGTAAAATGTCACCCTTGTTACTGATAACGCGAGAGCATAGCTTAGATCTGCTACCTAAGTGGGTTGACTCCTGTCGCACAGTCTGGACAAGGGGTCCCCACCCCTGGGCCGCGGACAGGTGCTGGTCCGCAGCCTGTTAGGAACCCGGCCACAAAGCAGGAGGTGAGCAGCGGGCAAGTGAGCAAAGTTTCTTCTGCCGCTCGCCATCGCTCCCCATCGCTCGCATTACCACCTGAACCATCCCCCCCGTCCACGGAAAAATCATCTTCCACGAAACCGTCCCTGGTGCCAAAAAGGTTAGGGACCGCTGGTCTAGACCACTGGTTCTCAACTTTGACTGTACTTTAAAAATACCTGGAAAACTTATAAACTATCCCACGCTTAGGCCAATGAAATCAGAAGACTCACTAAGGACTTGCCCCAGGCATCAGTAGTTTTAAACCCCCTCCAGGTGCTTCCACTGTGCAGCCAAAGTTGAGAACCACTGGATTAGAGCAGTGATTCTCGAAGTGGGGCTCTTGGAACAGCAACCTCAGCATCACCTAGGATCTTGTTACAAATGCAAATCAGGGTCAGACCTCCTGAATTAGAACCCCTGGGGGAGATGGGCAGTGGACCGACAATCCAGGTGATTCTGATGAATGCTGTAGTTTAGGAACCACTGATTTGAAGCACAAACAGAGAAAGTGTGGATCTGCAGGGCAGACACACTTACCTAGAGTCGCCACCTCTCACTTGTCTGTAGTGGAAAGTGCAGAAAGCGGGGGTAGATCCAGGCTTTGAGGAGCTTGAAGTCAACACAATTTCAAGGTCTTTTTTAAGGAAAAAAAAAAATACAAAGTTAGGTACCAAGTAAATATTCATTTAGAATCAGAGAAACAAATTTAACAAAAATTTAACTCTAACAAGTATCAAAAACTACAAGATAACATAATACTTTTATTAATTGATTTCCTAGGATTCATCTCTAACCCTCTTTTTCTCCATTTTTTTTTCCACTGAGTAGTCTGGGTGCCTTTGCATAGGGTAAAAATTTTACAATATTTCTACAGAGATAAAAATGATAATTCATTCTTTTCTCTAGAATGATGATTTTTTTAACTGAGAGTTTAGATAAGGTGTCTTCGGGCTTGAATTTGGAAAAACCTCTGTCAAGTTTCATTCACATATGAGCTGTAGGATTTTAGGACATTTTAAGTATTTCATTGCAGCAACTAATCTTAATCACCCTTTGAGTTGAAGAGGCCCTAACCAGGGCCTTGGAAGTGGTCTGTGCTAAGGAGGGGCCTAAGGCTTTTTTTTTTTTACTTCTTGCTAAATCCACCTTGCACAGACTTGATAAATTAACTTGTCCAGTCAACCCATAACCTAGGTAACTCATTCTACTTCTGTGGGAGAAGGTGATGGTACAGAGAGCTGAAGACTTTAGGAAAAATCCCTTCTGATGGAAACTAAATGAGGAGAATCTTTGCTCTCCTGAAAAAGAAGGGCAGCCTTCGGGGTTATCTACATATGGAGAAATGTGTGCAGTCTACATAGGTCACATGGCCAAACTCCCTTCCCTCTACTGCTCTAAAAAGTGTGATGCTATAGCATCTGAAGCTAGAAAGGCCCCATGGGGGTCTAGTGTAATTTCGTAGATAATGAGGTAAGGCCAAGATGCATACAGTGTTGAAAACCAAAGCCTGCCTCCTACTTTGTGAGGCGTGACTGTTGAAAACTAGAGTATTCAAGACCTTATCAGATACCTCCTGCATGAGAATTATCACTAGGACACAGTTCAAAATGGGTTTTTACTTTGGTTCACTGTCAAATAAGCAGAACATGGGATGGACAGTGGACAAAGATACAACCACTGATACAAAGGAATAGCATGGCTTCCTATATCACCTCCCAGGGTGCTACCAGCTGAGACGCAGAGTGAACTAACCACCACTTAAGAGGAGCTCGAATGGTGTGTGGGTTTGCTGTCTCTTACACCCCTGCCCACTTGAGCACCCAGACACACCTTATTTACTATATAAAAACAATTCTGCCACTTAAAGGAACACATGTCCAGTTCCCGTTCTTAACATTCCTGCCAGGCCAGCACTGAGACATCTCTCCTTACACGCATCTGCTCTATGCACTCGGGGGCTTTCCATTTCAGCCCATTCAGGAGCAGAGTACCTAGAACATAGCAGGTGCCCGACAAATATTTGTAAGATGAATGGATGGATGAGCTAGCTTCTAGTTTACAGGATTATAAGATAGAATGTGATAAGTACATACATGTGAAATAACAAAAAAAATGTGCCTGGTACAGTGTTTTAATTTGATAGTTTAATAAATAACCTGCCAAAGTGAACACATGTTTACAAGCTGTCTTTTATTAGTATTTGTCTGCTGACGAGCTAAAAAAAAAGAAAAGCGAACATATCTGGTTGGGGAACTCAAGAACAGCTTAATGAAGTGGGTGGCATTTTGGATGGGTCTTGAAAGAATTTGACAGGTGACATAGTTCAGGAAGATATTCCAGATGGAACCTCATTAGCAAAAGACACAAAAGCAAGAAAACATGAGGTGTGTTGGAGAAGAGCAGTAATACAGTTTAACTGCAATGTAAGATGCCTGGAGAGGAGGAAAATGTACTGAATCTTTGGGTCTGGAGGGTCCATCTAGACAGTTGGGGTTTCTTTTAGTAGGAATGTGGTCACCACAGAAAGCTGTGACAAGGAGAGTGACATATCAGAACTGTACATCTAGAAAATGACTCTGCCATCACAGGAGTATCATGGTCTAGAGAAGAGAATGACCACAGATCCACGAGATCAGCTAGTTTATTAAGCAATGATCCAGGTACAAAGGAACAAACCTTCACTAGGATGACAGCTCTGGAAATAAGAAGGGAATGAATTTGAAGAACAAGGTAGAGGAAGGTTTTGCCAAATGTCTCAAGGGAGAGAATTTGTGATCAGGGGTCAATGGGAGAGTAGGGCATCAGGAAGGAGTGAGCCAAGAAAGCTCTGAAGTTTGAAATTTGGAATCATCATAGTAAAGCTTGCTGAGAATGTGCTGTGTAATTTCCAAGCCTTGATCTTAGAGACCGGGCCAGCAGACCACTGGATGAATAGGTCTGGACTTCGGCAGTCACCTGCAGACCTAAACCTAAGTTCCATGAAGACAGAAACTGTGTCTGTTTTCCTCACTGTTGAATACTCAACACATAATCTGGTAACTACTAAGAGTATTTACTTAATAAATATTTCATTGGGGAAAAGGGGAGATGTTGGTCAAAGAGTACAAACTTCCAGCTACAAGGTGAATAAGTTCTAGGGATCTAATGTACAGCATAGTGACTGTAGATAACAATACTGTATTATATTCTTGAAAGTTACTAAGGGAGTAGATCTTAAATGTTCACACCACAAAAAAGAAATGGTAATTATGTCATGTGATTCAGGCGTTAGGTAACCTATGGTGGTTATCTTTTTGCATTACGTAAGTGTATCAAATCAACACACTGTACACCTTAAACTTACACAATGTTTTAAGTCAATTATATCTCAGTAAAGCTGGGGGAAAATATTTGTTCGATAAAAGAATAAATATTATATCTGAACCAATGGAAAAGACTAGGATAGCAAAGTATAATGATGTAGAAATTAGGGAAATGGATCAAACACTGAACCTTAAATAACACCTACAAATTATACTTTGCAAGAGGAAGAAAACCATCTAAAGGCAGCAGCAATACTACTATGTAGTATATAAAAAGATCTCCAACACTTAGAGTAAGCAGGTTATAACTCATAAGCTTAGAGTTCTCTGGAAGAAAGGCAAGAATTTGTACATAGGATATGTGCAGAACCTGGAGCAAATAATAACTTGTTTTAAAGTTTATTATTAGAAAGGGATGAGGAAGATTAAGTCTTATGGGGGGTTGGGATGTATGAAGATCTTGATGTCAGAACCATCTTTTTATAAGTCAAGCCTGTTACTCCTCAGTTTAAAACACTTCAATGACTTTCCGTTACACTTAGGAAAAATCCAAACTCCCTAACATTGTCCACATCGTCTGGCAATACCTGTTCCCTGCCAACATCTCCTGTCCCATGTTATGCCTCCACCTCCTACGACCATGACCCTCCAAACACACCAGCCATCTTCAGTTTCCCCAAAGTGGCTATGCTTCCTATTTCTCTTTCTGATTGAAAGGCCAGCCCTTCAACCGCACTTCTTTCCCCCACCTACTGGCTTTATCTAGTTAATGTCTATTCATTCTTCGATCTCAGTTCAAACATCATTTCTTTGGGGAAGGTTTTCCCTTCCCGTTGGTTTGTGTCAGATTCCCCTGTTATATACTACTAGAATTTCAAGTATCTTCACTTTGTAGCCTTTCTAACAGTTTATAATTAGACTTTTGCCTCCTTTTTAATTATCATTCTCTGCAAATTCACCATCATCTCCACGGGGATAGTGTCAGCTTTAGTTCACTTTTATACTCCCAGCATCTAGCAGAGTGACTGGCATATAACAATGCTCTGCAAAAATTTTAATAGCAGCAGCTAACTTTCTCATACACATAATAAGCATTTTCTAAGTCCCAGATACTGTTCTAAATGCTTACAAAAATTGAAAGCAATAGAATGTAGTGTAAAAAACATGGACCTGGAAACTGACAACCTGGGTTCAAGCCTCAGCGTTACCATTTATTAAATGTATGAGGTCAGGAAAACTGTTAAGTCCTCTGTACCTGAGTGTCTCCATTAATAAAATCGAGATAAGGTAGAATTGCGAGATGATTAGGTAACTGAGAACCAGAGAGACTGATTAACCTACCCAAGGTCTTAAAGCTGTAGGGCTGAGAACCAAACCCAAGCAATCTGAATCTGCTATTAACTACTACATAAAGCTATAACAATATACATTATATATGAAAATAACTTATCTCTATAGATAGGCAGAGACATCCAGAAGCACCTGTAACTATCCCTCACACCCTACCCTGCCCCTCCCTTTTCTTCAAAGTATTAAGTAGGCCTTTAGGCCTAGACCCATGAGAAAATATCCTCAGCAGTGAAATTGGACTAAGATTATGTTTTCCACCAATGCCAGAGTCAAAACTAGAAGAGGAAGACAAATCGTTACAGGTGCCCTGGCGTAGACTGGTAACAAACACAGCTGCACTTGTGCCTTGCTTTTAAGCGGGATATCACTTTACTAACAGATTTCAAGTGTCACTCCTTTGTACAACATACCAATATGCTTCATTTGATACTTATTACTTAATACTTGAAAAGTTACACAAAATCTGTGTCCAATGATACTTGATGACAAAGCATTAATGACCCAATCCTTTTCCAGACCTAATGATATTTTGCTCCGGAAGCCTCATGCTGTATCTTATATGAAACAAATAAGGCACTCATGCATAAAATTAATACAGTAAGCTCTCTAGGCAGTGATAAATTTGGAAAGGAAACAGGCCCTCGTAGTCATTTCATCCCTCTTGAAAGCAGATTTCCTATAAAACCCTGAGTCACCTACATCTTGACTTGTAAGGCTCTTTTAGAAATTATGCTATCATCCCCATGAAACCCAATAGGGCATGTGCAGTCAAGGTGGAAATAGAGATGTAATGAAGCTCTTGAGAAAATGCTTAGAAATATGCCCACTTCATCTTACGTGGAAAGGCGATTGATCTCTAAGCATTGAAAGAGCTCTCAGCTTGCCCTCTGCCATTAAGTTATCCTCACCAGGCTGCTCCTTTCTGTTTACGTGTGTGTAAATAGGTCCTGAGTTCTCTTGTTATATGTAGGAGAGCTAAAGGTGATTGTATGCCTTGGAAACTGTGATTAGCAGCAGTATCACGATACCAACATGAAAAAGCAGGGTTGCCTTCATTTCTTTAATAATCACTAAAAAGCACCTCTACTTCGGAAAGCATGAATCTCATGAGGACATTCACAAATAAAACCCATGTGACCTAGGAAACATGTCTTAGTCACCAACACAATGAGTCTTACTGCTGAGGTTTGAAATTTTTTTTTTAACATCTTTATTGGAGTATAATTGCTTTACAATGGTGTGTTAGTTTCTGCTGTATAACAAAGTGAATCAGCTGTATGTATACATATATCCCCATATCCCCTCCCTCTTGTGTCTCCCTCCCACCATCCCTATCCCACCCCTCTAGGTGGTCATAAAGCACCGAGCTGATCTCCCGGTGCTATGCAGCTGCTTCCCACTAGCTATCTATTTTACATTTGGTAGTATATATATGTCCATGCCACTCTCTCACTTCGTCCCAGCTTACCCTTCCCCCTCCCCGTGTCCTCAAGTCCATTCTCTATGTCTGCATCTTTATTCCTGTCATGCTCCTAGGTTCTTCAGAACCTTTTTTTTTCTCTTTCTGACTTACTTCACTCTGTATGACAGACTCTAGGTCCATCCACCTCACTACAAATAACTCAATTTCGTTTCTTTTTATGGCTGAGTAATATTTCATTGTATATATGTGCCACATCTTCTTTATCCATTCATCTGTCCATGGACACTTGGACAAGGCTGCTTCCACATCCTGGCTATTGTAAATAGAGCTGCAATGAACATTGTGGTACATGACTCTTTTTGAATTATGATTTTCTCAGGGTATATGACCAGTTGTGGGATTGCTGGGTCGTATGGTAGTTCTATTTAGTTTTTTAAGGAACCTCCATACTGTTCTCCATAGTGGCTGTATCAATTTACATTCCCAACAACAGTGCAAGAGGGTTCCCTTTTCTCCACACCCTCTCTAGCATTTATTGTTTCTAGATTTTTTGATGATGGCCATTCTGACAGGTGTGAGGTGATAACTCATTGCAGTTTTGATTTGCATTTCTCTAATGATTAGTGATGTTGAGCATCCTTTCATATGTTTGTTGGCAATCTGTATATCTTCTTTGGAGAAATGTCTATTTAGGTTTTCTGCCCATTTTCGGATTGGGTTGTTTGTTTTTTTTGATATTGAGCTACATGAGCTGCTTGTATATTTTGGAGATAATCCTTTGTCAGTTGCTTCGTTTGCAAATATTTTCTCCCATTCTGAGGGCTGTCTTTTTGCCTTGTTTATGGTTTCCTTTGCTGTGCAAAAGCTTTTAAGTTTTTTTAGGTCCCATTTGTTTATTTTTGTTTTTACTTCCATTTCTCTAGGAGGTGGGTCAAAAAGGATCTTGCTGTGGTTTAAGTCATAGTGTGTTCTCCCTATGTTTTCCTCTAAGACTTTTATAGTATCTGGCCTTACATTTAGGTCTTTAATCCATTTTGAGTTTATTTTTGTATACAGTGTTAGGGAGTGTTCTAATTTCATTCTTTTACATGTAGCTGTCCAGTTTTCCCAGCACCACTTATAGAAGAGGCTGTCTTTTCTCCATTGTATATTCTTGCCTCCTTTATCAAAGATAAGGTGACCATATGTGCGTGGGTTTATCTCTGGGCTTTCTATCCTGTTCCATTGATCTATATTTCTGTTTTTGTGCCAGTACCAAACTGTCTTGATTACTGTAGCTTTGTAATATAGTCTGAAGTCAGGGAGCCTGATTCCCCCAGCTCCATTTTTCGTTCTCAAGATTGCTTTGGCTATTCGGGGTCTTTTGTGTTTCCATACAAATTGTGAAATTTTTTTCTACTTCTGTGAAAAATGCCATTGGTAGTTTGATACGGATTGCACTGAATCTGTAGATTGCTTTGGGTAGTATAGTCATTTTCACACTGTTGATTCTTCCAATCCAAGAACTGAACAACATTTTGAAAGTGGGTTTTGAACTCTGAAAATTGAACGATACTGCATTCAAAAATTCACATTTAGAGGTTTGGAAGAACAAAGAGGGTAACCATTGCTACATGGTTCCCATTAGACCTCCCTGAGGAGAAAATGAAGTGTTTGATCTATTTAGGGAATACATTGTTTATTCACTGTACGTGTCATGTTATACTTGAGTAGCATCTGAGAAAAATAAGGGATTCTGAGTGAAATGATCCTGAGGATGGTGATTGCTGGTTTTACTTCACCAAGCTCAAAAGAGCATCTGTTATGAACTTCAGATGTCTGCTGCGGCATTTTTTTTATTTTCACTGCAACTCCCGTTGTAGGGTGAGTTTTCAGAATGCATGTGTCTCATGTTGCTACTGTACACTCAGTAAGTTACATATGTGTATGTGTTTGATGGATTCCTTTTGACCTTGTTGTTTGCTGTTGTGTCATTTTGAAGAAAATGAAAAAAAACAAACAATAGCTTCTAAGGTTCTCTTTTCCAAAAGGGGAACTGGCTACCATTTTACCTTTTAGCTGTTCCAGGCTGGGGGTCCTCAACCAGAGTAGTTTACATACTAAATTAATCACTTGAGTCTCTATGGAAAATGAAAGGCAAGCTACAACACACCTCAAGGGGATTCCAAGGTGCAGAAATGTGATCTTGTTTCTATATAACCAAGGCATTAATATTAATTGTGAGTTTGCTGTGCTTGCTTAGCAAGCAACCCTTCTCCCCAGAGTATTCTCACAGCACTGACAATACCCCCTGGTTCTGATTCTGTTTCCTGACTTTGAAGTTCAGGCACCAGGATGTTAGCATTTTCTTGCAGATTCCTCCCTTTCCTTACAGGTCAGAAGGAGCCCAGACTCAGCCTTCAACTGAAATAGAGACTTCGTTCCATAGTTACCCAGTGATTTCCCTTCCTCCACCCTCCCTCTATGAAGGGTTATTTTCCTTCTATTTCCCCCATCTTTGTATTATGCTGAATTCCAATAGTAACATTTCCAATGGTAACAGTCCTACATCCTTGAATTATGGGAGGTAGGTTTAATTAAATTTAACTGAAAAGTAATATCTTCTAAGTGCACATATGAAGTTCCCAGAAAAATACAACCCACCAGAAAACAAAATGTATTCTACTCACCGTGATCAGATTTCCTCTCTCATGAGCACAGTTTTGTACCTCACACTTCTGTTTTAGTGGTACACATCTTTGGAAATCTGGAGAAAATAATGTAAATGTTATAATTACTGGCAACTAATATGAGACAGCTTGTTCAGGATGGTAGATTTTTATGTGTTACTACTAGTGTTTATTTGTAAAGCATTTCAATGAACAACAGTTAAGATCACCCCATTTTGTACACCATAAATAAATCATTCTAAAAAGCTACTCCTACACATTAGAGCTGCCACAGCACACACAGGGTCATTTGGGATTATGAGAGACTGAGTCAGTTTCCTAGCGTCTGTTTTGGCTTTTTGAAGGACGATCTGATCTCTGTGCAAAAACAGACACAAGGATTTTCTATGTAAAAAGACAGGATGTCCTCCTATCTCATTCAAAAGCTGCTAACAGGAGTCATTGCTAGAATAATGATCATTGTAAACTAACTTAAATCTACATCACTCTTTTCTTCTCTCCTATAATTGTATCTTATGGTAGGCGTGCACAAATAATTCTCAATATTGGAAAAATAACTATCTGCCTAGAACCCCAATGCACTAAAATGTTAAACCTGAAATGTTTGAAAGTTCATGTTGTTTACCCCAATCATTTTATAGATGAGGAAGTGAAGCCCCAAAGAGAGAGGTTTGCAGAGATAACATAGTAACAGAACATAGTATATAACTGTACAGAATTGGGATAGCTAGAATATTATAGCAGAATTTTCTGTTTAAAATAAGGGATTAAACACTCATTTCTATCTCTTCTTTATACCACTAAAATATTAGTATTCAATATAAACTCATAACAGTAAAGAAAATGAGAAATGAGGCAGCCTACAGGGTAGATAGAGGTGTATATGACAAGCTGAAAACAAAGCTAACTTGAAATGCCAGGAAAAACAATTGCTATACAAAAGAAGAGTATAATCATAATTAGCCATCAGACCTATCCTAAAACCAGATATTTTAGAACTGGTGAGACTTAACAAGCAACTATTGAGCATTTACCATAGACAGAGAACTGTTGAAGTTACATGTTGAACAAGAAAACATCCTTGTCCTTCAGGAGCTTAGGTCTGGTGGCGTAGATGACCAATATGCCAAACATATAGACAATCTAATTATAATGTAAGGCATCCTCATATGCATTCTATGGAATGGGGCAAGTAACTTGTGGTAGTCCAAAAAGAGAAAGACAATTCAGAATGTAGAATCCAGAAAGACTTATTAGACTTTAGCCTTAAAAGATAGGATTTTGAAAATTAAGAAATGATAGTGGGAAAGCCTTTCATGCAGGGAGACTAGGGAGAGCTAAGTTGTGTATGGAAGGTTATGCTAGGAGAGCTAAGTTATGCTAGGAAGGAACACTCATATTTGGGAATGGTGAGTAGATTGGTAAGTGTGAGCATGGGATGAATCAGGAATTGCCACGGAGAATGCATTTGCTAGATCATGGAAGCCTGGAATCCCAGAGAAAAGAATTTGGATATATTTACAATATTTAAGCAGCATGGAGCCCTTGAATATATATGGTACAGGAGAAAAGTTATCATATGTTAAAAATCAATCTAATAAAGGTATGATTTAAATCCAATAAAATGCACCTGGTTTTTTAAGAGTTTGATGAGTTCTGACAAAAGTATACACTGTGTAACCACCATCCTGATCAAGATACAGAACATTTCCATCACCCCAAAAGTGCCATCATGACTTTTCCCAGTCAGTCCCTCCACTGCCTACCCAGGCAACTACTGATTTGATTTCTATCACTATAGATACATCTTGTCTGTTCTGCAAATTTATATAAATGGAGTTATATAGTATTTATTCTTTTATGTCTGGCTCAACTCACTCAGTTTCTTGAGCTTGATTTTGCCTTGCCATTCCCTGCCATGTAAATCAAAAGGAAACTCTCCATTAACAGAGCTTGCCCACCTTCACAGTCTCTGTTCCAGTTATCTATTGCTGTGCAACACAACCACCCCAAAACTAAATTTAAAATAGCAATAAGCACTTATTTTCCTTAGTAGTCAGCCAAATGGCAGGACTTGATGGGAACAGCTTATCTATGCTCCACATGGCATCAGTGGGGAAGTTCATCTGGGGTTGGAGGTATTCACTTCCCAGATGACTCACTAACATAGCTGGCCAGATAGTGCCGGCTTCTGGCTGAGAGCTTGCCCAGGGCTATCAGTCAGGGGCCTTAGTTCTTCACCATATAGGCCTCTCCTCAGGGCTGCTCAGGCTTCCTCTCAGCATGGTGGCTGGATTCCAAGAACTAGTTTTTTAAGAGACAGGAAGTAGAAGTAGATGATCTTTTAAGGCCTGGTCTCAGAAACTGGCACAACATCACCTCCACTGTATTCTATTAGTGAAGCAGTAACAAAATTTATCCAGAATCAAGGGGCAGAGACATCAACCATCGCCTCTTGAGGAAGGGAATACCAAAGAATTTGCAGCCATTTTTAATCCAACACACCTTCCCATTCAAGGCCTCTTTAATAGGAGATTTATTCAATGGCACAGGAAACCTATGCTAGCCATCTACAGAAATTAACCTAGTCTTCTTGTCAGACATTGGATGAAAACCAACCAGGAAAGTGGATGACCAAGATGCACAAACCAGATAATGGTGAGGGAATCAGAACTGATACAAATAGTTGAAATAACTTGGTTCCATCCTAAGTTTAATTCTATTTTAATTTATTTGTAATTACCCCCAAAGATAATAAAGAGAATATTATTACATCGGTAAAATAAGCACAGCATTGCTTTTTTTTTTTTTTTAAAGGATTCTGAGAACAAGAATGGATTCCTGGAAATTATATATAATTATCAAAATATGAAATTCACTAAAGAGAATGAATCTTAGAATGAATATGGCTGAAGACCAAGTTAGACATCTGAAAGATAACAAAAAAATAAATCACTTGAAATTTAAAGCTAAAAGACAAAATGATGAAGCAGAGAAAAATTAAAGCACACAGAAGATCAATCCAGAAGGCACAACATCTGTCTACTAGGCATTCCATAAGGAAAATACAGAGAGAATTAAAAAGGAAAGGTGAGCAAAGAAAAGAAAAAGTTACTAAAAAAAAAAATACAGCATTTTCAGATGGAAAAGTCACCTAATGTCAAGAAGACTGAATGACAAAAGGCTCACACTTCGTGGTCTTGGGTGAAATTTTGGAGGTCTGAAATTAAAGAGAAAGCTCTAAAAGTCTCCAGAGAGGGTGCTAAATCTGGTATTATATTTCCTTCTCTCTGGATCTAGACGTGAACTTCTTGGTTTAGTTTTACGATGAATACAACTTACAGAATCATAATATAATATGTAATGTTCATTGTTTTAATTTTTATAAGTAACCTATGGCAGATCTCAAAATCCTAGAATAAATCTCTCTCAGATTATATATATACATGTGTATATATATACATATATATACACACACACACAAATACATTTTTCCATATACCTATGCATGCACAAATGACACATAAACACATACTGTACCTGCATATACTATGTATGTCTATATCCTTATACACCTCTCCTCTATAAAACAAACAAGCAAAAAACAAAAAACAAAAAACCAATAGAACAGCTGACCAGAGGAGTGAAAAAGAGTGGCAGAGAGTGTAGTTATGTTAATTTCCTAATTTTACATAATTAAACACTGCTTAAAATTAATGGTTCAAAAACCAGAGGTTTAGGTAATTTACAGTTCTAGAGTAATAATTAGAAGAACTAAAAAGAATAACATAACTTAAAAAAATCCAGAAGGGAGAAGTGGATAGGACATATATACTAAATTCCTCAGTTTTTCTAGTGGTAAATATATAGAGGTTAAAGTCATCAAATCAAGAAATAAGTTTAGAAGTATGCCATTTAGCATTACTGAGGTAACCAACTTTTGGAGGAGGTAGGAATGGGAAGGGAGGCCAAGACACATCCATCCTATTGCCCCCCAGTTAGGGGCAGGACCTTTTTTGGAACAGCAGCTCTTGAGCCGAAGGCAAATCCTTGCTAAGCAGCTGGGGACTGAGAACTTCAGTCCTGGAGGGGATGTGGGCGTGGCACCACAGCATCCACTAGTGAGCAGCTGTAGTTGTCTTTCATACCTCTGAGCTCATATAAACGGAACTCAATAATTGGGATTTTTGTCGTGTAGATATTTCCTAGGTCACTCAGTAATTATGAGGTAGTTCTTTCTCATTTGTATTAAAAATATTATTAGTGTTATAAATGGCATAGAAATAATTTCAAATAATTCCTTCCAACATGAATTTTTTGTAATAGACTCTCTCTAGATTCATGTGTAACTAGGACATATTTGCTCAAACCCTCCAGAACATAAGGCATATTCCTCTTCTGATGCAAAATGAAGCCTTAAAAGTGTGTGTGAAAGTCACATCTTATTACAAATTCTCTGTTAAATTTATTCTACTTCTACTCTGCACCATGAAAAGATAATAGCACATAGGCAATTCCACCACTTCTTTGCCTATAAGGTACAACTACAGTAAAATTTTGTTAATTCTGTTCCACTAAGTTAGATTTATAATTATTGTAACACAGGATGGATTGACATTCATTTTTTAGTCACTTTTTATATGATTTTTTAAAATTTTATTTATTTATTATTTATTTTTGGCTGCCTTGGGTCTTTGTTGCTGCGTGCAGACTTCCTAGTTGAGGCGAGCGGGGGCTACTCTTTGTTGTGGTGCACGGGCTTCTCATTGCGGTGGCTTCTCTTGTTGTGGAACACGGGCTCTAGGTGCATGGGCTTCAGTAGTTGTGGCACACAGGCTCAGTAGTTGTGGCTTGTGGGCTCTAGAGCACAGGCTCAGTAGTTGTGGCGCACAGGCTTAGTTGCTCCATGGCATGTGGGATCTTCCCAGACCGGGGCTCAAACCTGTGTCCCCTGCACCGGTAGGCTGGTTCTTAACCACTGCGCCACCAGGGAAGCCCGACATTCATTTTTATTCTATGATTTTTAAAATAATACCTTTATAGTTTTTACCAAAAAATTGTACATATTCATAAAATGTTCAACAATTACAGAAAGTATAAAGAATAAGGCAATTAATCACTTAAATCACACCACTCAGAAATAACCAGTATTAATATCACTCTAGATATATCTCTGTACAGATGGATAAGTGGATGGGAGGATGAATGGATGAATGGGTGGGTGGATGGAGGGTGATAAGACAAGATAGATAACTTTAAAAGTTTATATAAATGGGATTACATGTACATACTACAAATCTTTCTTATATTTACAAGAGTAATGACTATGTGTCAAATTCTTAAAATATTTGTGACAATAATCTTGTAGCCCCTAAAAGCATCTCATTAAAAATTATTGTGCTTTGTCATGCACCCCAGTGTTCATTGCAGGACTATTTACAATAGCCAGGACATGGAAGCAACCTAAATGTCCATCAACAGAGGAATGGATAAAGAAGATGTAGTACATATATACAATGGAATATTACTCAGCCATAAAAAGGAACAAAACTGTGTCATTTGCAGAGATGTGGATGGACCTAGAGACTGTCATACAGAGTGAAGTTAAGTCAGAAAGAGAAAAACAAATATCGTTTGTTAACGCATATATGTGGAATCTAGAAAACCGGTATAGCTGATCTTATTTGCAAAGCAGAAATAGAGACACAGACATAGAGAACAAATGTATGGATAACAAGTGGGGGAGGTGGGATGAATTGAGAGATTGGGACTGACATATATACACTACTATGTATAAAATAGATAACTAAAGAGAACCTACTGTATAGCACAGGGAACCCTACTCAATGCTCTGTGGTGACCTAAATGGGAAGGAAATCCAAAAAAGAGGGGATATATGTATACATATGGCTGATTCACTTTGCTGTACAGCAGAAACTGACACAGCAGTGTAAAGCAACTATACTCCAATTTAAAAAAAAGAAAAAAAATTATTATGCTTTGTGAACTAGCCTTTTTCCAGTTTCATTTTAAATTAAATCATTTCTGAATTTGTTTGTTTTCATAATAAAAGCAATGCCCACATATAGTAAACATTTACAGTGTGTGAGACTATGTTAAGCACTTTTACAAGGGCCATCTCATTCAATAATTCCAATACACCCATAAAAAAAGTGAATCAGAATAGAGAGGTTAAGCCATGTGTCCCAGGTCACACAGCAAAGTATTGCACTGGATCTGAACCCAGGCATTTGGATTCCAGAGCCTGCACTCTTAGGCACTAGTCCATACAAAATTAATAAACCCCTCATTAAGATAACGCAGTAGCAAGACCAAGAAATTAATCACATTTTATTTCTCATTTGAATTTCCAGTGTCTTAAACTCATGACAATACACTTCCATATTCAGTAAGTAATTATTAAGAATCTACTAGATATCAGGTACTGTGCTATGGGACAAAGAATTAAGGGGAAAAAAGAGAAAAGGAAAAAAAAATGTTTGTCTAAGGAATTTTATCATAAAAGAATAAAGTCATAATCAAAAGAAACTGCTTGTCTACTTTTGTAATGTTTATATTTACTGATTGGAAAATGAATTGTGGTTTATTTCTTGCCTGTCCTTTTTCTATATACACAATATGTAAATATGCATTTTCTTATAAAACTGAGAAAATACTTCCCACTTCATTCTGTGGTCTGCTCCTTTTTCACATAACATTGTAGATGAGCATTTCCCATATCATTAAATATTATTTTAAAAAATGATTCTTAGTAGCTCTTTGGATGTAATTTTAATGAGCACATTCTAGCATATGGTTGAGCTATAAAATAGTTTAATTATTCCCCAATTGCTTAATGTTTATGCTATTAACTTTTTTCTATTATAAAACAATATCTTTAATAAACCTTAGGAAGGTCCTAGAGCAAAAATAAAATACTTCAGCTTTTTCAATTATTCAAGGCAAGAAAAGGATGAAAATTTACTGAGGAGATTCTCTGATACTTAGAATCCCAAGATCATCTCCAAAATATGGTTTTTATGACTAAATAGTATTCGCTCTACTTTTTATCCTTGTATGAAGTAACAACTTTATTTTCTTCTTTAAATCTCTTCCTTGTTCAATGTATTTTTTTTTAATTATTTATTTTTATTTATTTATTTATATATGGCTGTGCTGGGTCTTCGTTTCTGTGCGAGGGCTTTCTCCAGTTGCGGCAAGTGGGGGCCACTCTTCATCGCGATGCGCGGGCCTCTCACTATCACGGCTTCTCTTGTTGCGGGACACGGGCTCCAGACGCGCAGGCTCAGTAATTGTGGCCCACGGGCCTAGCTGCTCGGCGGCATGTGGGATCCTCCCAGACCAGGGCTCGAACCCGTGTCCCCTGAATTGGCAGGCAGACTCTCAACCACTGCGCCACCAGGGAAGCCCTCCCCAATGTATTGTTTTTTACAGTTATTTATTTTTCCTGTGTGAGGGTGTCCTCCGACACTGAAAATAGCTGACTAGAAAATATCTAATTTTTCGGAAAAGCAACACTTATTCTCTCATTATTTTACTGTCTCTTCTTTTCCAGTTAACACAAACAGATCTATACTGCACCATTCTGCATTCAGTTGCCTAGTCTGAGAGTCCACAATCATCTCTCAATAAAATTCCAAGCTTTGGTTTAGAAAATTCAAGCACTTCCAGCTGAGGTCCAATTCTCTTAAAGTGATGTGATATTAATGGCTTTGGTTGTTTTCTTTCCCTTAGCAGGAGGCAAATAGTTCAGGGCTTAATTTTTCATGCTCTCATGAACTTAAAAAAAATAAAATTATCCAAAGGCAGTAAATTATTCTTCATGTTGCTTAGTCTTAAATCCCTGGGTAATTTTTTTCTATCAGTTCCACATATACTTTTTCCTGTTCCATAATACTTCAGATACCAGTTAATAAATATGTGTGCCTGCGCGTTGATCACTAGGTTTAATCGCATGAATGTTTTTCAAATCCATGGGACTAATTATTATAAATTTTCTACTGCACGGAGGAGCATTTTGCTGCGAATTGAAAGTTAAAAATGCAAAAGATCTCTCTCTATGCAAAATGTAAACTGATTTATTCTCACAAGAAAAGGTAGCATGAAAGCTGAAAGAAAATTGGCAAAAGAAAGCAAAATATATTCTAATTGGCTTCCTTAAATTCATTTTTTTTCTTAATAAAGAGTTGAAGAAGGAACCATTTAAAGTAGTTAGCACAGAAAGACTAGAACCGACCATCATATTTGGTACTAAAAATGCTTCTGGAATTCCATCTACTACATTTTGAGGTTAGACATTATAGCTATAGCTATTTGGGTAAAGAAGTGGTAACCAATGTTTAAATCCAGAGCATGACCTCATGTGTATGAAAACACATCTCTCATGGGTCAGTTAATTCAAAACACCTGCCCCAAGGCTTTTACCAGTGTAAATTAAAAACTGACAATGGGATAAATACCAGCATTATGAGTTTTGTTAAATGCCATCGTGCATTTAAAGGATGCAAACTGACTCACGGCCTAGAGCATAGATAAAAGCAGTCACAAGTTGAGGGAACATTTGTTTTTGACAAACTGAGCCATTTTTGAGAATACCTATATGCATTTTTGCTGGTTATTAGTGCTGGGAATAGGCCTCAGAGACCATTTTGCCCAGTGGTTTTTGAACTGTATTTCCTAGCATCCTGGGAAACTTCCAGAGAGATGGCATAAATGATGTAGAGAAAGAGGTGAAGCCTAAGCAGCCCTCCCCCACTTTTTTAACCAAAGTTGCTCAGCTTTTATCTGTTTTATAAGTTGGGGGAAAAACCCAAAATTTCATTTTTGAAATGAGAAATAAAATTATTTGGTCCTTCTCCCTCATTTTACAGGTGAGGAAACTAAGTACCAGATGGATTAAGTGTTTACCCAACTCTACAATTATCTGGTGGTAAAATCAGATGTACTACCCGAACCTTTTACAGAGCCGAGTACTTTTTTTTTTTTAATGACAACACTTACATATTCTTAGGAGGCCACTTTGTGGCCAGATTGCTGTCCATTCGATCCAAAAGTTAGGTTACTTTTGGCCAACTTTCTTTTCTATAACTTGTTGAATACAAGTCAAGTCAAGCTTGGAGAGAATTATCAACAGGGAAATATTTTATTTCAGTGCCCAAACTTTCCTTTTCTATGCTCCAGGAATCTCTTCTAGGTCTATGACTTTAAGTTATTAAATTCTGTTGTACATTAAAGTCTCTATTTTTAAAATAAGAATAATGTGATAACAACATACTAAAACAACAATAAGATACCATTTCACATCTATCACACCAGCAAAGACAAAAACCTGATGATACCAGGTATTATGGAGAAAATGAAGAGTAAGAACACTCAAGCACTGCTCGCTCATGGGAGGGTAATTTGGTTTTACCTTTGAAAACAGTTTGGTAAAGTATAGTAGACTTGACAGCACAGAATCTTATAAACCAGAAATACTAGTTCTAGTTATATGTACCTAAGTATCTTACAGGAGACTTATATGAGTATGGTCTTGGTAGCATTATTTCCTAAAGTGGAAAACTGGAAACAGATGGCCATCAACAGAGGAATAGGAATGATGGGTTTCCAGTTGCCCGTTTAAGGAGCTTGCAAGGTCCCCAGTGCGTCCAAACAACAAGTTAAAAGCTTAACAGACTGAAAAAATCAACAACTCTTCTTGCATTCATAACGGAGGGGAGGACACAGAGCAAACCTGAGCCCCCAAGACTGAGGAGACGAACAGGGGAACACAGGGAGTTGTGACTTACCAGAGCTGAGACTCTCAAGGAGGGGACAGCGTGGGGAGCCAGCTCCAGGCAGGAAACGCTGGACTGGAATTGACGAATTCCTGGAGGCTCAGGGCAGACAAGTCACAGGAGAGCCCAGTCACTCGGGGTGGGGGGGGCTCCCACAATATAGTGAGATTTACCTGCAGGAGCTCGAGCAGAGCCAGTAAATACTGGAGAAAAGTCCCGTCAAGCTTCCAGCAGCAGAAGGGAAGGGAACCATTTTGAAATTCATCAGCGCCCTCTGTTCTTCTTAAATAAGGCCTGGCTTCAGCAGAAACCAATTAACAGAGCCTGACCCGCCAGGATGATATCAGAGCCTAACTAACCCGGGGGAAGGGAAATACCCAACTGTAGTGAGTCCTACCATTCCCACCTAAGGCGATAGAAAAAAGTAGAAACACTTGTGAAGCACACAGTGCAGAGGTACAGGCTTACTAAAAGCCTGAGACCTAATTATAAAACTACAGAATGCTTCCTCCCCAACACCCCACCACCACATCACTGAAGCCCTGCTTACCCAGGACATCATGTCCAGCTATGAGAAAGAAATTACAAGGCATACCAGAAGCAAAAAACATAACATAAACAGATACAGCAAGCATCAAGACCAGGCACTGCAGGGATGTTGGGATTATCAGGCCAGGAATTTAAAACAGCATCATTAATATGCAAAGGGCTCTAAGGGATCAAATGGACAGCAATGCAAGAACAGATGGACAATGTGAGCAGCGTGATGGAAATCCTAAGAAAGAACCAAAAAGAAATGTTAGAGATAAAAAACGCTAACAAAAATGAAGAATGCCTTTGATGGACTTATTAGTAGACTGGACACAGCTAAGAAAAGAATCTCTGAGCTGGAGGATGTATTAATAGAATCCTTGAAAACTGAATAGCAAAGGGAACAAAAACTACAAAAACTTGAATAGACTATCCAACGACTGTGGAACAGTTAGAAAAAGTGTAACGTACACATCATGGGACTACCAGGAGAAGAGAGAAAGGAACAGTGGAAATATTTGAAACCATAAGGACTGAGAATTTCCCCAAATTAATATCAGACTCCAAACCACAGATCCAGGAAGCTCAGAGAACAAGTAGGATAAATGCAAACAGAAACAAACACACAAAATCTACACCTGGGGATATCATTTTCAAACTACAGAAGATCAACAATAAAGAAAAGACTTGCAAGAAGCCAGAAGGAAAAAATACCTTACCTATAGAAGAACAAAGATAAGAATTACATCCAACTTCTCCTCAAAAATGATTCAAGCAGGAAAGAATTGAATGAAATTTTCGAGTGTTGAGAGAAGCACCCCCCAACCTAGAATTCTGTACCCTGTGAAATTATCCTTCAAAAGTGCAGGAGAAATAAAGAGTTTCTCAGACAAACAAAAATTAAAGGAATTGTTTCCAGTAGACTTGCTTTGCAAGAAATGTTAAAAGAAGTTCTTAGAGAGAAGGAAAGAGTCAGATCTACAGAAAGTAAGAAAGAACACTGAAGAAGGAATAAGTGAAAGTAAAACAAATTTTTTTTTTCTAATTCTTAATTGACCTAACAGATAACAGTTTGTTCAAAATAATAATACCAATAATGTATTCAATTATGTATGCTTATGTGTATATATATATATGTGTGTATATGTATATGCATATATATATGTGCATGCTATATATGCTTATTTATATAAGTGGAAGGAATGACAGCAATGATACTCAGAATGGAAGGGAGGAATTAGAATTATTTTGTTATGATAAGGTACTACACAACACCCATGAATTAGTATAATGTTATTTGAAAGTGGACTTTGATTAGTTATAAATGTATATTGTAAACTCAGGCACCCCAAAGAAATGTAAAAAATAAAATAAAAAGAAGTATAACTGATATACTAAGAAAGGGGAGAAAACTCATACTCACACACTCTTAATATGGCCACAGTCAGAAGCAAGGCTATCTGGTCAAATGGCGACCACTTCTCTCCTACCCACTCCTGTCCTCGTTCCTGAAGGCATCAACCTTAACCTTCAGCAACACTTGTCAGTATCTTCTGCCTTCGACTTGAATGAATTCCTTCCAATCAGCAATGTCTCTGAGAATTCTATTTTTCCAATTTCTCAGCTGATTCTTCTCAAGATTTGGGATTTAAAAAAATACATAAATTTCCCAAAAAATGCTAACAAGGAATTCCCACATGGAAACCATAATCTACATATAAAACCTGGATGCAAGAAATATTAACCATATTCACAACTGTGATTACAACTAAAAGGGGCAGGGGGTTGAGTAGAGAGAGAGAAATAGAAGCTTAAATTGTACCTGAAATGTGCTATCTCTTTTTTGAAAAATTCAAGACAAAAGTGATAAAATTAAGTCTGTTAATTCTGGTGGAGGGTATACGTGTATTTGATAAATATTAATTTTACTTTCTTGGGTTTTTAAATCTTTCCAAAGGAATTGCTAATGCTGATTCCTAGGCCTCACTTCAGGATCCAGAGATCCTGATTCTGTGGGTCTGGAATGGAGACCAGGAATCTTTGTTTTCACTAGCTCCACAGAGGATGAGGGGGCAGATGGCACAACACCAAACTTGGGTGAAGGCTGACCAAATCCAGGGAAACCCAGATGCAAACCAGAGATAGTGGCCAAACAGGATTTGCAAATTACAGCCTGAGGCCAAAGGAGCAAGCCCCAGCCTCAGGAGTAGCTGGGTGTCTTTGCCCTGGGCGGTGTGGTAGGAAAGGCCTCGCGATCCTTGCGACACAGCACCATGTAGGTGCCTCTCACACCTCAAGAGGACTGGTGCTGCTGTTTCTGCCAGCTTCCCCCCACCGCTGTTCACTAGTTTCAAAAACACATGCCTGGACGGGGAAGCCAGGGAAGGAAGAAGATAAAGCTCTATACTAAACAGGCAATATTTTAAGAGTTTCCAAAATTATTCCTTTATTTAAAAAAAAATTCCAAGCCACCATCTGTGCATTTGCTTTATGATGTACTTAAAAGGCACTGTCTGACCTCGCCGTGTTTCTTCCAAAGCCTTTTCACGGAACTTTATGCTTTCTGATTGCTTGGCAATCACAAACCAGCTAATGATTAAATTACTAGTTTCAAACCCTCATTATGAAGCAATAATGTCAACTTCCTTGTTTCTCTTGATTGCTTGATTTTAAAAATTTTAACTCAGTACCGTCAGTTAGTCAATATGCTAATATTTGAGAAATATTTATGCCATGAGAAATGTATGTATGTCTTACGATCCTACAAAGTGCAGCATAAGCAAGTTTCAGGGCTTATAATAATTAAGAGAAAATAAATCCAGACTCCTGAATTCTAAAACCAATGTGTGTCCTCCCTTCATTCTCTTTGTGTCGACAAATGGGGTCTTGATAAAAATATACGCATAGATACCTGGAGTTCTGTGTTTGACTTCTCGGGAAAATCCTGGTTTCTGCATCAATCCTTAGGCTTCCACCAGCAGAACCACTGAAAGCTTGGTGAGCTTGACCTAAGCTTCTGGGCTCAAACTTTTCTCTTTCCTCCCATTTCCTTCTGGCTTTCATATCCGATGTCAAACTGAAGGGGAACTCTCCCTCCCAAATGAAACTGACAAGGCTCATTTTCATCCTGATCAAAGCTACACCACGTGGAAAGTATTTGGATATATATCCAAATGCCACCAAGTAAGTGGGATGCCATCTGTACAGGGAGTTTCACTGACCGTTGCCGTGACTTAGGCATTTAAACGGTGTTACAAGCTGCTATTGTGGCATGATAAGTCATACCAGCTACATACACACACTTTCAATTATAGAAAAGAATTAAACTTTTTAAAAAAATTATTTTGCATGATTTCCAATTGACAGAGACACCTGCCAAGGAACACCTGAAGTACACACTTCCCACTTTCCACTTAAATTCAGTGTTCACAGGTAACACAGTGAAGACTATCGGATAGCCCAGTGCCAGAATCTGGGTGGTCTCTGCCCTAACTTTGAGGCAGGTGGAGTGAGATGCTGATGATGATGATGGGCTCAGGAAAACGGACCCAGGCTGTGCCTCATGAATCACAGGCAGCATGAATTAAGGTAAGAAGGCATGTTGATTTCCTTTACTATCTGTTTCTTGACACGAGAGTTCTATAGTTTATGCCAACCAAAACCCTGGGCAACCACCCTTCAACTGCATGAAAGTACTGTTCTTCAAGACAAACTAAACACTATACTCATGACCCTATCCTCACCCTCATCTTTTACTATGAATTGACAAATAGTATATTCCAGAATGCAGCCAGGCAGTAGCAAATGTGATAGTGAAAGAGCAAAGAGGAGAGCCACAGATATAGTCATTGCACCTGTTTACACGAAAAGTACTGTATGTGGAGGGGATGAAAGAACAAAACCTGCTAGCAATCCCTGCTGAAAAATACTGCTTTTTTAATCCATGGGTATAGAATATCTGAGAAAAATATAGTGGGTATAGGAAAAGATGCATAAAGCAGAACTAAATTAGATGAAAGTGCTTTGCATGTATTGTTGCTTTAATTCTTGTTTTAACTGCATGATTTAAACACTATGGGCTGGAAAAGTTAATTTTTTCCTAAAGCAAAGTGGGATCGAGTCCCCAGACACTTTGGAATCCCTTTATTAATTTAGCACATATTTATTGCATGCCTACAAAGGCATAGTCCTGTAGCGAAAATCAAACCAGATCAGAGACAGATGGTGCACATGTTACCACATGCTGAGCTCCCCAAATCACAAATAACCAAAATGCAACCGGAGAAAAACATAAGTGACCAAGGAGAAGTAAAGATAAAGTGTAATGAGCATGTGGAGGAGGGAAGAGGGCACTTCAAAGGAAGGAAATAAGGACTTTGAACTTCCTAGAAGTTTGAGCTGAGTCCTCAGTTATAAGAATAGGGATGAGTAGAGGCTAGGAAGAGCGTGCCAAGCCAAGTCGCTGACGAGAGCCAAGGTGAAGAGCAAGAAACAAACAAAGAATAAGAGTGAAGAGGCAGAGTGGGAGCACAGACTTGGAGAGCCTTGACTATTCAGCTAAAGGGGTCTACAGCTTTTTTCCACATAGAAAGGTACTGGTGATTTGTGAACAACAGAATGAAAATATCAGAGCTGTACTTCAAGAGTCAATAGAAAACAGATGATAAATTGGAATGGAAGGAAGGATCAAAGGAAAGTAGGAAAAAAGTCCATTGAAAGAGCCCAAGTGAGATTTCGTGAAAGCCTGATTCAGCATTATGTTACATTTTATAGATAAGGAAACAAAAGCACTCAGAAGTTGAGTAACATGTTCAAAGTCACACAAACTGGTTAATGACAGAGTCATGATCCAAGTCTGGGAAATGTAGTTCCAGAGTCCATGCTCTTGACCATTCTGCTGTAGGACTTCTCAATATTAAGACCTTTCAAAAATATACTGTCCTTTCCAGTATTCCGAAAGCAGAGGGCACAGCCATGACATGACATACAATAAACAAATGCTTAAGGTATAAACAAAAGCAAAAACTAAAATATGAGCAATCTAAAAATCCTATAATAGGCAAGAATGTGGGTATCAATTGTGAAACATATATACCATGGGCATTAAATGACATTTTAAAGAATATTTAATGGCATTGGAGTAGTTTCATAATACGTTCAAGAAAAAATCAAATTACCAACCTATGCCTATATCTATATGTGCCTAGAATCAAACACAGGAATGATTTATACAGAAATATTTACAGTTCTCATTTATCTTGAAAGGAGGATTTGGAGTGATTTTTATTATCTTTATTTTTCTGCATCATATGATTTTTCTACTTGACTCCTGTAACAAAACTGCACAATTTTCTAGTGCTAAATAACCAATTCACTCAGGTTTTTCACCTCTCATACATATTTCTTATGTTGACAGAGCCTCACGGCTTCATGTTTGGTTCCTTTCATGTATTTGAGCACAAAAAGCAGGTACTAGACCCTGAGTTAAGTACTGGAGTTACAACTGTGAATAAGACAAATAGAATCATAAACCTTACAGCCTAGTGGAGATCAAGATATTGAACAAAGAAGTTAAAATGTGAAAGCTGTTTCAAAAGGGAAATGATGGCATACTAGGAGAGTACCCACGATTATGAAGAGGCACTGGCTGAGAAAGGAAGTTTAAGATGAAAAGTAGGGCTTCCCAGGTGGCACAGTGGTTGAGAGCCCGCCTGCCAATGCAGGGGATGTGGGTTCGAGCCCTGGTCCGGGAAGATCCCACATGCCGCGGAGCAGCTGGGCCCATGCGCCACAGCTGCTGAGCCTGCGCTCTGGAGCCTGCGAGCCACAACTACTGAGCCCACATGCCACAACTACGGAAGCCCGCGTGTCTAGAGCCCATGTTCCGCAACAAGAGGAGCCACCGCAATGAGAAGCCTGCACACCACAATGAAGAGTAGCCCCCGCTTGCTGAAACTAGAGAAAGCCTGTGAGCAGCAATGAAGACCCAGTGCAGTCAAAAATAAATAAATAAAATAATTTATTAAAAAAAAAAAGATGAAAAGTAAACATAAAGTAAATTGAGGGGGTAAGAGTGTTCCAGGACAAGCAAAAAGCATGCATGATGTCCTTAGGAGAGGGAGTCTGGAGGTGGCAGAAAAAAGACAAGGATTCTGGAAAGACGATAGAGATCCCAGCTGGAATGGAAGGTGGAGGGTCTTGGAGAGCTGTTAATTACAGTGGATTTTGTCCTGAAGATAATGGGAAGCCATTGTTGTCCAAGCCTTGCCTGGAGAAGGTCAAGAGACATTCAAGGAGACAAGTTAGGAGGGTTTTCTAGAAAGGATGGTGGCTTGGACAAGGAAAGGAGCAGAACTTAGAAAATTAAAATGCTAACAAGGGGACTTCCCTGGTGGTCCAGTGGTTAAGACTCCACGCTTCCCCTGCAGGGGGCACAGGTGCGATCCCTGGTTGGGGAACTGGGACCCCACATGCTGCGCTGCACAGCCAAAAGGTAAAATGCATACAGGGACAAGGCAAGCTATCCGAATGATTGAAGTGGGCTGTGCCTAGAAAAAAATGCAAGCAATGTTAAGTGATAAATATCATATTGCCACAGAGTTGGTAACAGTACAGAGTAGCAGAGACTGTAGCCTTATGGAGTGTGTACGCCCTATCCACAAGCAAAATAGCTACTCGGTTGATTGTTGTCAAGCAGGAGTGAGCCTTGAGTTGCCAGCAATTTTGTTTTGTTTTATCTTAAACATTTATGTGAGCCTCTTGATTTGTATATATTATCAATTAATTCAACTTATACAAAAAATGTGTAAAGCAAATAAAACAAGCCTATCCGAGGCTGTCAATTTACAACTGTGATAGAGAAAAAAACCAGCAACTTCGCCAATGTCACACCTTAGTTGAAAGGGGTAGTCCCTTCTGATTATGAATACCTTTAATATCTGGCATCCTCATTTACAAAACAGTCATGAGTCCTTTGCGCATGTGCTCCTGACGACAGAAGGTGCTGGAAAAGCTAAAACTTTGGAGCATAAGACACGAGGCTGAAAAACACCTGTGGCATTGCCAGTCTCTGTAGATGAATCTTAACTCAGTGAATCAAATCCATTTTTTAAATTATATTTCAGCATTTGTTAGGCAATAGCAGAAGACAAGACAAAATGCAAAATATGGCCCCTGCCCAAGGGGCATGAAATCTACACAGGAAAGAAAAAAAAATTCTGGAAATAAAAACACCAGCTGGGAAGGAAACATAATTAATGAAATAGTGCCAAAATTATTGTCTTGCTGCAATTATCAGGTGTTTCTGATACTTCAACAGAGACTGATGACTCGTGGTGAAGGGGGCAGACCAGGGACACACACACTCTGGGTTCGACACAGGACAGAAATGGAATATAAAACTCTCAGATACGGCGATGCCTCACTTCTGCCAACAAAATTCAGCCAGTAAAAGTAACCGATTTGCAAAGCACTGTAATAGTCCTTAATGATAATCATTCCACAATTACACAATTGCCTTGAACTTTACGGAAAATTGATGGCATTAAAGTGCCTTGCCTCTTCCAGATTCACCCCAATTTATTTTTTTTTTTTAAGGATTTTGCTATTGTTGTCTAACTTTTAAAAAAAACTTTAGTAAAGGACTAAGGAAAACAGATGGAAAACGTAACTGTAACCAACAGAATACGATCCCAATTTTGTTTTTACAAAATGTATGTAGGCAAAGAAAAGAGGCTGGAAAGAAAGAAACTGAGATGCACTGGTTATCTGTGGCGGTTGCTATCTCGGGTGGTTGGTACTCTAAGAGCACGCAGAAACCAGCCATGTTTTCTCAGTGCTGCTTCTATTAATCCACTCTACGAACCTGCTATGCCCCGCCGTTGGATGAAATTTCACAGAGTTTCCATATTTTTTTATGGTGACTCAAATAATAAAGGAATAGTCTTTTCCCGGCTAATACAAAGTCCGGTACAATCTATGAATCACGCAATTCCAGTCAGGCGTACTATTAAAGCTCCAAATTCATGTTCAGTGTATCTCTTTACGTATCCTGAGCAGTCCCACTGCTTGGGCCCTCTTTCGACGAAAGATTGCACAGGGGAAAAGGGATGACAGCTCAGCCTCTCCCTTTGCATCCTCCACGGCTTGCTAACTGAATTGTGTGCTTCTTGGGGGTTGGTTGAGGGTGAAGCGTGTGGAGAGGTAAAGGTGCAGGGAAGAGCTTTCCAGAATGACGCACTCATAGTCTGGTGTTGATGCCCTGGAAATGGCAGCCCAGAGCTGGCTGTTTCTTTCATAGGGATCTTCTGCAAATTCCTCAGACATTCATCCCTGGCTACTCCTGATTACCGTTTCCTCTTACACCCTCAATTCCTCTCCTCTAAGACACTTCTGACACTCCCTGGGCCCCTGGACTTCCAGCACTCCACATCCAGGCTGGGGTCCTATTGTCCTTACACATAGTATTCTGGACAGGCTGCTCCTTCCAATGGGGTCTGGTCCCCAAGAAAGAAACACCTCTGTCCCACCTTCAGAGGAAGCGCAGTTCACTCCCAGCATCCCCTGGTCAGTCCTTACCTTAGGATTTCTCCTGGAAAGAAACAGGCCCCAGTTCTGAGTTCAGCAGACTCCAGGGGATGAATATCAAGTCCTCCAAGCAGATCTTCTGAAATCCCTCGTCTCACTTGACTAAGGTGAGGAAGAAGCAACTCACCTTCTCAATGCTCTTACCTCTTCAATGCTCTCCAGGTGGGAGATCACTCTGCCCAGTCCCTCCATCTCTTCAGGCATCCTGCACAGGTGATACACATCTCACTTTTCAATGTGGGGTACCTGAAACCTATTGTATTATTCTTAGCCTTTGGAGTTTCTGCTGACACTTAACGATTTTTTTTTAAAAAGTACCATTTTAACCATATTGCTGCATTATTTTCTTCTGTATGTTTTTCTCTTTTAATTTTCCTATATTCATGTGAATTAGTTCACTATCAGAGAAAGAAATGAGTATTTTTAAAAAGCGTATCCAGGGCTAATTTTGTCAAAACAATTTAGCAGCAGTTACATATATTTGTTCAACACACATTTTAAATATTATTTTTAACTAAAGTATAGAATCATTCCCTTTATAATTATAAAAATATTTACAAGCTTCTTTTAGAATTTTGCCACATCAATAACCAGAACAAACCACCTCTACAACATGTCACCATGCCCACATCAATGCCACTCCTCTCTCTCCCCATTAATATTTTCTGTAGTAATTTAAAGAGTTGTGGTGATAAGTTCAAAGGCTTACAAAGGAAAGACTTCAAGAACACCACATCTCTGGTGAAGTCACCATTATCCAGGACTTAATCACGGCTCTTCACAGTCCAGAAAATCAACTTGATTAGGGACTCCAGAATTTCTCAGACTCAGAATAATCAAACAAAATCATCTGAAAGTGACAAATGATTTATATGTAATGGGTTCAAATTTCAGATCATAAACCTAGTTGTTCAAGAAATGTTACTTTATGTTCTCTATCTGAATTAATCTTCCATTCTGAAACATCATGTTGCTGAGTGGAGAAATTTACTCATTTATTTGTTTATTTATTTATTTATTTAAATTTATTTATTATTATTTTTGTTTTTGTTTTTTTTGGCTGTATTGGGTCTTCTTGCTGCCTGCAGGCTTTCTCTAGTTGCGGCGAGCAGGGGCTACTCTTCATTGCGGTGCATGGGCTTCTCTTGTTGCAAAGCACGGGCTCTCGGTGCGCGGGCTTCAGTAGTCACAGCACGCGGTCTCAGTAGTTGAGGCTCACGGGCTCTAGAGCGCAGGCTCAGTAGTTGTGGTGCACGGAGTTTAGTTGCTCTGCGACATGTGGGATCCTCCTGGACCAGGGCTCGAACCCGTGTCCCCTGCATTGGCAGGCAGATTCTTAACCACTGTGCCAACAGGGAAGTCCTGAGTGGAGAAATTTAACATTGGTCATTTCATGATCATCTGCTGATTTCGGATCACCTTCATGGATTCAAGTATCCACACAAGATGGGGTGGATGGCTTACATAACCCGGGGTGGGGGCAATCTGATCTTCCACTGTCCTTGATGAAACACCCCCTTCCTCAGAAAAAAAGCCTTCCCTGCCTCTTTCTCACCAAACTCGCTCCCACCTCCTCAAGCACTCACAGGTTGTCATTAATAGAGGTTGGCAGCTACCCCAAAGGAATCACTCTAAAAAATAGCCTAGAGCCAAACTGTATGAGAAAGAAAAGTATAAACAAATAAATCAGAGGTGCAAGAGGCAAAGCAGGAAAAGTGGGCAAAATGTGGTAAGTTTAAAATTTACTCCATTGCCTGTGATTTCAAAGGCCATGATAAATGACTTTTCCGTTTTCTAGTTTCAGAGGCACCCATGCAGATTTAGGGGCTAGTACCAAGAAAGAGCTCACAACCCCTCAAAAGACAGTGTATTGTTAACCATGGGCAATTCATCATCAAGAAAATAACTAAGTCTGGATCATTTAATAAATTGTAACCCTCATTCACTAAATGGTGCTTCTGTGGCCTGGGGAAGTTCATTTTTTTTTTCAAAAGCTCAATAGGCATCCACTGTATAGCTACCCTGGTGGGATCTAACCCAGAAATAATGTTGGATCCAATTCTTTAATAGCATATATTTATTACAAGCCTTCAATAGAAAATACCAAGTCAGATCAGAGACAGAGTGTTTATGGCTGGGCTCCCAGAGAGCACAAATAACCACAATACACAGCAGAAGGTAGCAAGTGCCCAAGGAAAGAGACAGTGGACTGTTACGGGAGTTGAGAGAGGCAAGCATAGAGAAGTTCAAGGAAGGGAATTGGGGACGGCTTCCTGGGGGTTTGAGCTGAATCCTAAATGACAAGGAGATAGATGTGTGGAGGTGATGGAGAAGGGCAGTCCAAGGAACTGGCAAGAGCAGAGGCAAAGAGCAGGAGAGGGAGGGATTGTAGAATGAAGAAAGAATAGGTTGAAAAGATAGGTTGGGACAGACGAGAAGGCCTTGAAAATCCACCTAAATACTTTGGAGGATTTTTTTTTGGTGTTTTTTGGTTTGGTTGGTTGATTGTTGTTGGGTTTTTTGTGTATTTTTTGTGTTTGGTTTTTTTTTGTTTTAGTTGGTTTTTTTCCTATACTGGGAATGCACTTGTGATTATTGAGCAAGGGAGTGCAACTATCAGAGCTGTGCTTCAGAAAATAATGGGAAAGAGATTGTAAAATGGTTAGGGGAGGGACTGGAGACAGTAAGAAACAGGAGTCTACTGAAATAGTCTGGTGACATCTGCAGAAAGGCTCCTCTGGGACGGTGTCACCCTGCTCCTTAGCAACCCCAGAACCCACCTCTTCAAGTGCTAAAAGGATGGGATTAAATGATTGTTGAATAAAGAAGATGTGGGAGAGAGTGAATGAGTCCAGTTCTGGTAAAAGACTGGAAAATATAACTTGAGGAAGACAAATGAGTTTTGAGAAGACCACATTGATTCCTACAGATAAATCTAAAACTAGGTGAAAGTTTAAGGTCATCTGACAGGTGAGGAGTTAGGGTCACGAATGACTAAAAGGACCTTGGAACTCTCTACCCACTGGGTCTCTCACTGTCTCCTTGTAACAGAGAAGAATAATTTAATAGGTATATTCTCTTCCTTCCCTTGTTACTACCTGCTGCAGTCTTAGAATATATGCAGCAAAGCACAACTTTTTTCATTAAAACACATTTTAAAAACATACTTGATTATATTTTTTCTAGATACAAAAATATCCTCTGTTCACTAAAGGTAAATAATTTAATTAATAACTTGGAAAATTCAGAAAATCACTTGCAAGTTCATCCCAGAGAAGAGCACATTTAATTTGTAAAAGCCTTTCTAATAGATATGTGTAGATATATGGAATGTAAGTCAGTAGATTGGTAGTTGCAGTAGAGTAATATATGTTGCTAGGTAAACTCTTCCTTTGGAGTGATCATCTAATCCATTCACTAGCTGAAACAAATTCCTGTGCTCTTTTGTTATCTTAAAATGTTGTCACTGTTGCTTTTACATCTCGCAGAGCCATCTCAAAATTAAAATCTACACCGAAATTAAAGAATTCTGTTTAGCTGTCTCTTGGACCACATTACTGTCTTTACTTTAATTAGTTATAATATGTATATAGGAATTCTCTGCAAGGGAGCTGGCAGCCCTTGTCAAACTCCAGGAAGTAAATAGGAACTACTTTTAATCTCAGGGCTCAGATACATAAACTCAGGCATCCAGCAGTTCATAATGAGCTCAAGGTCACCTGGTCCATAAAAAGCAGGCCTGGAAATCAAAGCCAGGATTCTGCAGACTGAAACCTTTACCCAAGAATGGAAATTTCTTCATAGAATGTTCAGTCTCGTAGATCTGAACCTGAGAGTACAGTTTAACCTCTTCACTTTACAGACATTGAAACAAAGATACAGAGAGGTTTTACGCCTGGTGTGGGTCATGTGGATAGTTAACAACTGACCGAGGTATTTCTTTCCATTGTTTTAAAACTAGACAGTGGGGCTTCCCTGCTGGCGCAGTGGTTGAGAATCTGCCTGCCAATGCAGGGGACACGGGTTCGAGCCCTGGTCTGGGAAGATCCCACATGCCGCAGAGCAACTGGGCCCGTGAGCCACAACTACTGAGCCTGCGCGTCTGGAGCCTGTGCTCCGCAACAAGAGAGGCCGCGATAGTGAGAGGCCCGCGCACCGCGATGAAGAGTGGCCCCCGCTTGCCGCAACTGGAGAAAGCCCTCGCACAGAAACGAAGACCCAACACAGCCAAAAATAAATAAATAAATTTTTTAAAAAACCAAAACTGGACAGTGTACAGAATTTCCCCCAATCCCGGAGGAAACAAGGTATGAAGGGAGATGTTTTTCAAATTTTAAAAAAAGTTAATTGAAAACAAAACCTGATTAGATTGAAAATTAGAGTTCATTAAAAATGAAGAAAAGATAACCTATTTTTGACTTGATGAAAGTGATCTAAAAGTGAATTTCATTTTCTTTAAAACTCAGTGTCTAAAAAAAAAAACTCAGTGTCTATTACCTCAATGAGTTTATAAATCAAGTTGTTACATCAATGTGTGTTTTATGATTTTTAATTAACTTTACTTTTTATACATTGGATCAAGCTTTCCTACACATTTAAAACAGATTCTGTCGATGTGTGATATGATTATCCTTTTTTTTTTTTTTGGCTGTGTCGGGTGTTAGTTGCGGCACGAGGGATTTTTCATTGAGATGTGCAGACTCTTCATTGCAGCCCAGGGGCTCTCTAGTAGTGGCAAGTGCGGGCTCAGTAGCCCCGTGGCTCGTGGGATCCTAGTTCCCCGACCGGGGATCGAACCCGCGTCCTCTGTATTGGAAGGCGGAGTCTTAACCCCTGGACCACCAGCGAAGTCCCTATTTGTTTTAAGTCTGTGCGTCTGTGGGGTGGGGGAGCGGGGATGGCGTATGCAGGGGTTTGAAAGGTCATACATCAAAATATTAACATTCTATGGTGAGATTTCAGATGCTTTATTTACCTTTTTCTGACCTGTGCTAGCTTATTTCCTCATTTTTCTACAATAAGAATATATCAATATATTTTTATATAATGCAAAAAAAAGATTTTGCCAGTGAATCAATGATCTTCCCAGCCTTTGCGGGAAAATAGCCATTTATTGTATTTGAAAAGCAAGGTGCTCTTTGTTCATCGTGGCAGATACTGTGCAGCTTGCCTGCGTAATATGCATTCCAGCCTCTTTCTAGTACAGCTTCCTACACTGCAATGTTTGGAAAGCTGAAAATTATAACTCAGACTCCTTGGCGGCTAGGGTTCCAGATGAGACTTGGGTTCTGCCAATCAGACACCGTCATGTGAGGCTAGAATCTGAAAGTGAGCTGAATGGGAAGGGAGGCAGTCTGTGGGGCACAGACTGAAGCAGGTCACAGCAGAAGCTGTGTGGCTCTGAGGTCCCCACTCCGCAGCGTCCTGACTCTCTAGCTTCTTGCCGCAGTGGTAGTAACTTGCCCTGATCACAAGGGAGGCAGGGTGAATCTGGAGGTGCTCCTGGAAATTCCACCTACCACCTGTTCCTTCAGCTTTTCCAAGAATATTGTTAAGCTGTCTTATCCATAGTAAAAAAACCCCATTCTGCTTAAAACTAGCTCCAGTGGTGCTGCTGCTTACACTTGGGCCCTGCCCCATGGAGTCCTGCTCAGAATGTTCCCATTCGCCCTCCTTCCTGTCCTTAAGCGCCACCATTAATTTTTCTCCTTTTGTAGTTACAACAATAATACCTGCTTGGACAGGAATAAAGATGCAGACCTAGAGAATGGACGTGAGGACACGGGGAGGGGGAAGGGTAAGCTGGGACGAAGCGAGAGTGGCATGGACATATATACACTCCCAAATGTAAAATAGATAGCTAGTGGGAAGCAGCCGCATAGCACAGGGAGATCAGCTGGGTGCTTTGTGACCACCTAGAGGGGTGGGATAGGGAGGGTGGGAGGGAGATGCAAGAGGGAGGGGATATGGGGATATATGTATATGTGCAGCTGATTCACTTTGTTATACAGCAGAAGCTAACACACCATTGTAGAGCAATTATACTCCAATAAAGATGTTGAAAAAAAAATACCTGCTTGTTGTAAAAAAAAAATAAATTAAAAAAATCAAGCAATACAAAGGTTATTCACTGAAAAATAAAAATCTCTCCTCACGCTCCCTACCCCTTCATCCTATATTCTAAAGGAATCCATGTTTACTAGTTTGCTGTTTCATATTCTTCCAGTTATTTTTTCATGCCTATAGAAACTATGAACACACAGGGTTTGGTTTTTTTTTTCATTTTTACAATAATGACATATACATAAATCCTGCAACTTGATTTTTTTTAATCTTTCCATATTTGTGTGTACTAAGCTAACTTCTTTTGAACTACTACATATTATTCTACACTGTGGAAAAACTAAAATATATTTCAACATTCTCCTATAAATGGACATATTAACATTTAAAAACAATGTTGTCATAACCATGCTTTATAATATATCTGTGAGTGTATATTTGAATATTTCTTGAGATAGATTCTAAAATCTAAATGCAAGAAAAGTTAAATGTTAGCAGATTGCATTTAGCAAGGTGTTTAAAGAAAAATGTCTGTGTTGCTTATTACTGTATCACTGGGGCTCAGCACAGCATCTGCCATGTAGAAGGCACTAAATAAATATGTGTGAAATGAATGCCAAATGAATGATTGAAAATAGATTAGGAAATGCACTAATGCAATTCATCACATGAAAGGATTAAAGGAGAAAAAAATAAACCATTATGATGCATATCCCCTCAAATTGGGTAAAACTCCACATCCATTCCTGATTTTTAAGAAAAATTATTCATCAAGAAATGGAAGAAAACATCATTAACCTGATAAAAGGACTTATCAGAAACCAACAGCAAAATATATTTCTAAATATTTATAAAAGAATAGTTACTACCTCCAAGGACTCAATTATGAATAAAAATAAACTGACAGACCTGAGCTGGGAAAGGAGGCAAAAATATTAAAATAACATATAAAATATTAAAAAACCTATAGACCGCCACAAAGAAATGCAAAACAGGTGTAATCAAAAAGCAAAATCACCTGCCATACCGGTGCACTGAGTTTACTCTGATGAAGTTCATCTTATTGAGGGCAGGCATGGTGGTCCATTTTTAATATCTGGAAAAGTATGGGGTCAGACAAGGCAAGATTCTCAGAAAGAAATGAGCAGCCTGCAGCCATTCTGCCTCTTTTCCAGTACTCCTGGCCTCATCAACAGCAACAAAACCTATTCACCTCTTTGCCCTAATGTTCTGCTGTACTGGTTCTAAATGCTTCTCATCCCCTAATTGTGGTCATTTGTAGGATACAGACAGGCCAAGAACAAGGAGCTTTTTAACTTCAGGAAACTCTGTGATATAAATTTAAATTATAGGAAACAATCAAGTGTCCCATAATTTGGAATATTATATAACCATTTAAAAACGTAAATGGGACGTTTAAAAAGTCCCAACGTACCAGCTTGGGACTTCCCTGGTAGTGCGGTGGTTAAGAATCCGCCTGCCAATACAGGGGACATGGGTTCGAGCCCTGGTCTGGGAAGATCCCACATGCCACAGAGCAACTAAGCCCGTGTGCCCCAACTACTGAGCTTGTGCTCTAGAGTCCGCAAGCCACAACTACTGAGCCCACGTGCCACAACTACTGAAGCCCGTGCGCCTAGAGCCGGTGCTTCGCAACAAAGAAAAGCCACCGCAATGAGAAGCCCGCACACTGTGAAGAACAGTAGCCGCCACTCGCTGCAACTAAAGAAAGCCCCCTCATGTCAATGAAGACCCAACAAAGCCAAAAATAAATAAATAAATTTATTTTTAAAAAATCAGAAAAAAAATTAAAAAAAAAAACATAAGCAGCTTTATATGTTCTTATACGGAAAAAAACACACTAAGATGTGTTAAATGAAAAAAGTAAGGTGGCAGTGTGTATACCATAACTATATATGTGGACATTTTTGTTTCTAACATTTTTTTTTTTTTTTTTAAGAAACTAATAAACAGTAATTTATTTATTTATTTATTTATTTTTGGCTGTGTTGGGTCTTCGTTTCTGTGCGAGGGCTTTCTCTAGTTGCGGCGAGCGGGGGCCACTCTTCATCGCGGTGCGCGGGCCTCTCACTATCGCGGCTTCTCTTGTTGCGGAGCACAGGCTCCAGACGCGCAGGCTCAGTAACTGTGGCTCACGGGCCTAGTTGCTCCATGGCATGTGGGATCTTCCCAGACCAGGGTTCGAACCCGTGTCCCCTGCATTGGCAGGCAGATTCTCAACCACTGCGCCACCAGGGAAGCCCCTCTAACATATTTTTTGAGATATAATTTACATACCATAAGTTTACCTGTTTAAATTGTACAATTCCATGATTTTCAGTGTATTTACAGGGTTGTACACCTAATCACCATAATCTTATTATAGAGCATTTTCATTATTCTAAAAAGAAACTCTGCGCCCATTAACAGTCCCTGACCTTCTCCCTACCCCCAGACCTAGATAACCATTAAACTACTTTCAGTTTCTCCGGATGTGCCGATTTTGAACATCTGATATTCATGGAACCGCACAATATGTGGTCCTTTGTGACTGGCTTCTTTCACTTAGCATAGTGTTTTCAAGATTCATCCACATTGTACCATACATCAGTACTGCCTTCCTTTTTTATGGTCCAATGATATTCTATTGTATGGATATATCACATTTTATATACCCAGTTGTTCATTGATGGACATTTGGGTTGTTTCCACTTTTTGGCTATGATGAATAATGCTTCTTAAGTGCATTTGTGTACAAGTTTTTGTGTGGACATATATTTTTATTCCCCTTGACTATATACGTTGGAATGGAAATTCTGGGTCATATGGTAATTCTATATTTAACATTTCGAGGAACTGTCAGGCTGTTTTCCAAAGTGGCTGAATTTTACATTCCCACCGGCAACGTAAGAGGATTCCAATTTCTCCACATCCTCACCAACGTTTGTTACTGTCCATCTTTTTTATTACATCCATCCTACTGTGTATAAAGTGGCATCTCATTTTGGTTTTAATTTGTACTTTCCTAATGACTAATGATGTTGAGCATCTTTTCATGTGCTATTGGCCATTCATATATCTTCTTTGGAAAAATGTCAATTCAGATCCTTTGCCCATTTTTCAATTGGGTTATTTGTCTTTTATTATTGAGTTATAGGAGTTATTCATTTATTTTGAATACAAGTCGTTAAACACATATATGATGTGCAAATATTTTCTTCCATTCTGTGGGTTGTCTTTTCACTATCTTGATGATGAACTTCAAAGCACAAAAGTTTTTAACTTTGAAGTACAACTTATCAATCTCCTTTTTTTAAATAACTTGTACTTTTGATGTCATATCTAAGAAATTGTTGCCTAACCCAAGGTTTTGTCTACATTTTCTAGAGTACATAAAAACCTATGTGAACGTATGTGCTTTCTTCTCTAAAGATTCACAGAAATGTTAACAGTGATTAACTGTGTAGGGAAGGACAAGGGGAAGCAAAGAGAATTTCATGTTTCACTTTATTCATGTGTATGGTTGGAATGTCTTACCATCTATATATATCACTTCTATTTTCAGGATTATTTTTTAATCCAAATTGAATACCAATAAATAACAATTGAATATGATTGGCATTTTGGAAGGCCTAATAAATGACAATCCTCTTTTCTGCCTGAATTCAGAACCAGTTGAGATACAGATACAGAAACCAGAGAGGTGAAAGCCATAATGGCAACCTGATTTCTGATAAAGCCATCTTGGAGGGAATGACTTAGTGTAAGAGCCAAATAGATCCGCTAAAACATCCTGCCCCACCCCCACTCTGGTTTATATTTTGGAACAGTCTACGTAAGAAAAAGTTGGAGTCTAAGAGTATACGCAATTCTTGAGGATCAGTGCCTAGCACTGTTTAGGGGAAAATAGGACAGCTACAAGGGACAGGATCCTCTATGCCTGAGAACTTTTAATATATTGGCTCCACCCAATCGAAAGCTGTCAATCAATGCCTTTCACCCAGCAACAAATTAGCTTATTTCACCTCCATGACTAATGATTGAGGCAAGAGGCTTAGAGCATTTAAGAAAAAACCCTTTCCATAGACTACAGAGAAGTAGAGAAATAAGCAACTCCCCCTAACAATTGCCATGAAATTTTAAACTACAGTAAATAGAAACTTCACCTAGACATTAGATATCCTTATGTCTTGCTCCTGATGATCCTTTATAAAACTAGTGTGTACATGCAAGTGATTGGTAGTTAAGTGAGAAATTGAGAACCTAAACCAGCTTGTAAACTCCAAGGCATTTGGACAGGCATCATATTTCCTGTGAAGGAAATTTTGGGAAAGGAGCTCAAGATTTCAAGACATAGGATTTACATTTGGAAAGCAGAAAACATAGAAAGAATATTTAAATTCTAAAGCACAAGAATGGAGCTAGAGAGTAGAAGTCTTTTCAAAACAGAAAAAAAAATCAACAGAACAGTTACTGAACCTGTTAAACTACTATTGAAAAAAAATCTGCATATAAGTAGACCCATGAGTTCAAACCTGTGTTGTTCAAGGGTCCACTGCAGTTACTAAAATCCAATGCAATAAACGCTAAAATAGAAATAAGCACAGAGGAGAGCCTCCTCTAAGGTACCATAATCATAGCTTATTGTCATTGAGAAATTACTATCTGTGAAGCCTTGTGGTAAGCAGTTTACAAACATTATTTCTATTGCCCATAAGAACCCTCATTGGTAGGTTCTATTATAATTCTCTTTGCCAGATGAAAAGATCAAGACACTGAAGGGTTAGGTAGCTAAGTTTCATAGCTAATCAACAGAGGAAGCAGAATTTGAATCGTGCTGTTTGAACCCTGCCTTTGCCCTTAAGCACTGACCATCAACAAGTTCAACCACCCAGTCATGGTCAAGGAGAAAGTATTAAAATATGCCACTGAATAATGTCTCTCATATGCCTTCTCATTTAACTCATGGAACATTTGTTTTCAGTTCATCCTTGCTTGGAACCATCAGGTTGAATGGATGATATTTTATTTTAAGGGTCTAAACAACCAATAAAAAAAACTAAAAGCATCACATACATTTAAAGTTAAAGCTCCAAGTTTGATAGCAGCTGAGCATAGACTCATATCTTCATGGGGTCAAAGCAGATATACTGTCTTTTTCATCTTTGGGTCCTTAACACAGTAACTAGTACTATAGATGAGGAAGTCAACAGTGTTTGTTGCATAAGTGATTGAATGAACAAATAAACAAATGAAAGAACAAATTAAATAGCTGTTGAATACAAAAAGTAACAGTCACAGAAGAGAAACAAGGACATCTTATGATGCAAACAAAAACAAGTAGTGACTTGATTATCCCAAATGACACAAAAATTATATGAAGATCATAGTTTACAACCTTAACATTAAGCATATCATATTGTTTGAATTCTAGAATATTCCATTTCCAAGAGACATAGAAGATATCTAGTCTGACTCAATTTGGACCTAACAGGATGTCATTAGACTTTCATTTGAATACATCCAATGGTAAAAAGCTGCTTGTGACCAGCTTAAATCACTTAATATAAAAAAATCTTCCCTATCTTGACCCAATATCTGCTTTCTGGTCCTAGTTCTACTACTGGAAACCACATAGAACAATCTAATCCTTCTAGCTCATGATAACCCATCAAATATTTGAAGACATTAATCATGTTTTCTTGTTCACACTCACATATTTTTTCTGTTTTCCTAGAGTACCATTTTTTCCTATAGATTTTATGACATGCTCATGTGTGTTTCAACAGAATAGTGACATGATCAATGGAAAGTAGCCGCAATTTTGGTTAGGAGCTTGAGAAGTCCTTTAACAGCACATATTTAAAAATTTAGAGAGACAAAATTATGTGCTCCTGAATGGAGACAGAGCTTTCCAGGTCTCCAAATTTCTGCATGGAAGTAATAGGTGTGAATACCACCTACCCCTCTTCTCAGAGTGAGGATTCTGCCAGGCATATAAGCTCATTTTTGCATTTTCTTGGGGAAACGTTATGTCCTCATGGCCTCTTCTCAACCTGCCTATGATGGAGTCTTTGTTTATATACTCAACAGGTGCAAAGAAATAATGTAGCATGAGCCTAAGTGTTTACTGTGTTTACTAAGTGCTTACTGTGAGACTGACTTTTAAAAAGTCAAGTTTCCAGGAACATTCCCCAGCAAGCCTAGGACTCGGGCCTGGCTACATTTCATTCCTGCGTACCCAGATGTTTCCTCACATTCTGATTTTCCTCCTCCGGTCCTAAGTTTTCCAATATCCACTTTTCCATTCCGGGAGAATAAATGGCCCCCCACATGATATGCTAAATCAATACTGTTCTAGAAAAAAATCAATTAGGGCTAAGAATATAAAAACAGGACTTCGCTATTTATACGAACTGTCCTGCAGGAAGTAAAGAGCACTGAAAGAATGAACCAACATATCCAGTTTCCTAACACATCTACATGATAGGCTTTGGTTGGTACCTGACTACAGTCTAAGACCCTCCAAGATTTGCTTTGTAGTCAGCAGGGCAGGGAGGTGACATGATATTCAGTTAAAAAAAGATGAGAGGGCTTCCTTGGTGGCGCAGTGGTTGAGAATCTGCCTGCCAATGCAGGGGACACGGGTTCGAGCCCTGGTCTGGGAAGATCCCACATGCCGCGGAGCAACTGGGCCCGTGAGCCATGATTACTGAGCCTGCGCGTCTGGAGCCTGTGCTCCGCAACAAGAGAGGCTGCGATGGTGAGAGGCCCGCGCACCGCGATGAAAGGTGGTCCCCACTTGCCACAGCTGGGGGGGGGGGCCTCGCACGGAGACGAAGACTCAACACAGTCATAAATAAATAAACAAATAAATAAAAGAACGTGAATTTCTTTAAAAAAAAAAACCGCAAACTGGGCTATTCATTTCAGTAACAGTCAAGTGGTCTTAGTTTGCATTCAATTTCCAATCAGTTTCTCAATCTATTTCATCTGAAGTCTTTACATTACCCACTATTAAAAAAAAAAAAAAAGATGAGAAACCATGGCATTCAATAGGAAAGGATGCACTGTGTACTTAAACGTTAGCACAGAACACAAAAGCTTTATGAAAGGGGTACCAATAACATCCATCGGAAGGAGGTCACAGGATTGTACAAGAGGACATTTAGGATCTATAAAGGGTCACAGTGTTTGTCCAGGACAAGAGGACATTGCAGATTTATAAAAGGGTCTCAATATCTGTCCAGGAGGATAAAATATTAATGATCTCTGTTAGCTGAGAATTTTTTCTTTCTGAAACTGACAGAGTTTTGTGGCTTGTAAATCCTGCTTCCCTCTTCAGTACAGAAGAGGCTGAGAGTCTCATTTTTTCTAAAGGGCAACACGTCCCTTTCCCTCTCCTGAGAGGAGGCTTCCTGCTGTTCATCACGACCTGAGCAGTTTTGCTCACCCTGTCTCCTGCTCCCACTCACCCTTCAGCCACTGGGGACTTCTAATGTCTTAATGGGGGCAGAGAGTAGTTTCAGACTGTCATTACTGAACTAAAACCCCAATAAAAAAAGAAAAAAAAATTCTCTATCTGGCTCTTTACATTGAAATTATGTTAAGGAATTACTTCTCTTTTTTAAAGAGTCATTTTTTTGCCACTTAGTAATGAAACATAATTGTACAAATCAATGTTAATTTATGACAATGAAGTAATAAAATATTGATGAAATAAAAATCTCTAGACTTCAGTAATGAGAACAGGCATTAAATCAATTCTCCACACCCGCACCAAAGCAGTCTTTCCAAAATACTAACAAGTTTGTGTTTCCTGCTTAAAATACTTTACTAACTTCCTGCCATTTATAAAACAAAAGTCCAAACTAATCAGTAAGATAAAATGTTTCCTTCTTGTTGACTCTTGCTTTTTGCTCATATCCCACCACTGGATCCAATCTCTTCTTTCATACTACATCAATTCTAAACTACTTACATTCTCCAAATATAATCATTACATTCTTCAAGTATTTAAAGGAACAGCTTTATTGAGGCATAATAGACAAATAATGAATGGCACACACTTAACTTTTCAAATTGATTATTTTTGATGTATGTTTATACCCATGAACTGATCATTAAAATCAAGTCAGTGAATGTTCCATCACTCTTGAAAGTTTCCTGGTGGTCTTTGTAATCCCTTTCTCCCATCCTTCCTTGGCCCCCATCCCTAAGCAACCACTGATTTCCTCTTTGTCACTATAGATTAGTTTGCATTTCCTACTGCAGAGTTTCTCAACCTCAGCACTATCGACATTTTGGACCAGATAATTCTTTGTTGTAGAGGGCTGTTATCTGCATTGCCGGGGGTTTATCAGCATCCTTAGTCTCTACCCATCAGATGTGTGTGTAGTACCTGTGCTCCAGTTATAACCACCAGAAATGTAACCAGACATTGCCTAATGTCTCCTAGGGGCAAAATTGGCTCTGATTGAGAACCACTGTCCTAGAGTTTTATACAAAGGAAATCACATGGTGTGTGCATACTCTTTCTTGTCTGGCTTCTTTCCTTCACATAATTATTTTGACATTTATCCCACAGGGATCTTTTTCATCAGGCTACCTGATCAGAAGAGTCTCTGAGAGTGAATGTTTTATTGTCCAAGGAGGTAGTATACAGAGTATTAGACAATGCAGGAGTCAAAAGTCTTGGGTTCTGAGTCTAGCATTTTCACTCACTGACTGTTCTATATTAATGACATGAAAATATTTGTCTAGTCCACTTTGCAAGATTACCACGAAGGTCAAGTCTGTATAACATTAAAATACTAGTATTTGCATTCATTTTGCAAAATCTATGAAAATATATAGTACATGTTTATCAAGTAATCTAAACCGTGTCATCTAATTTATATTTTTTATAGAGTCCTTGCATCTACAGAGTGTTATATGTACTGTGACACAAAAATTAGTTTGTTCCCAAAGAGCCCACAAGACATTGTGGTTAAATGAAACAGTAGAAATAGGAGAATGACAATGACAAATGACAATGACAAAAAAGTCCCTATGGTATGAAACGAAGTCTCCACGATCCTCTCTAACTCAAAAATATCACGCTTGTGAGAGGGACCATAATCTAGCTTTAAGATGTCATCATGATCTCTTTGATAATCAACATTTCCTTTCCAAGCATAATCCCTGGCAAGGCATGATATATTACCACTTAAGATGGAAAATAATATAGTAGAATTATATGGAAGATTCAGAGTCCAAGTTCTGAGGGTTTGATACAAGGCACAAGGTGTTTCTGTATATTTCAAACAAACCAAAGCCGTACAGAGATGATGAACATACACTTCATCCATCTATCATTGGGGGAAAAGTCTGCTGTTCAAACTAAGGCCCTAGCAAGTGCCCATCAGTGTGAATGGGTTTTCTGGATCCTAGAGAGCCACCTCCAAGAAATGCTCAGTTGTGAGAGTACTGACTTTCGCCTGCCCCCTTTCATCGGTCAGGACTGGAACAGTTAGACAACTGGGTAGAATGCTTAATGAGAATAGGTGGTAAATCTCAACAAAATTCATACAATTCTCTTGTGTTTGGTCCAGTCCATTTGTGGTAGCCAGACTCTAAGATGGCCCCCAATGATCCCATCTCTATGTACTGACGTCCTTATATAGTCTTCTTTCATATTATACCAGCATTAATCTGTATGAACAATAAAATACAGCAGAAATTTGGCATGTCATTTCCAATATTGATTATAACAGTCACTTCTGTTTATATCTTGATCTCTCTTTATTTCTCTCTCTCTCTCTCTGACAGGCACTCTGGTGTAAGCCAGCTGCCACATAATGACCAGCCCTATGGAGAACCCCACGTGGTAAGAAAATGAGACAGCTGACCAACAGCCAGCAAGAAACTGAGGCCTGCCAACAGCCATGTGAGCGAGGATACTCCAGCCCGTCAAGCCTTCAGATGACAACTTATCGGCAACCTCATGAAAGATCCTGAGCCACGACCACTCAGCTAAGCCACTTCTGAATTTCTAACCCTCAGAAATTGAGTGAGATAATAATAAATGTCTGTTGTTTTAAGCTGCTAAAATGTGGGGTAATTTGTTATACAGCAATAGGGTAACTAATACACCTACCTACTCCTGAAACGTGGGAGTTAGACATTGCCTACATTTTGTATATACGCGGTCTTAGGATATCCACACCCCAACATGAGAACTACTTCTGGGATGGCATCCCAGAACCTAAAGATGATCCAGTATGCTCTTTGGATGATAGAAGAAAAGGAAGAAGGATGTGGGGTGGGCAAAAGTGCAGCTGTAACTCGATCTGGACTCTCTGGGTCTGTATAAAGATGCTGCGTAAGGGAAGGACATCCCTCTGATCCAGAACAAATACCTGAAGCTGGTTGAGAAGCACAACATGTAGACTTTAACAGAGGTCTTTCTTACATATTTGCTCCAAGCAAACAGACTGAGGGCTGGAACACGATTCATGAGTTAAGTAGAGGCTTATTACCAAATAATTCACTTAAAATCTGTACCATTAGACCCACAGCTTTGGATAGAAATAAGACATTGTCTCCAGAAGACTCCAGTTAAAATGCCACATGGGAGAGGAGCAAGAACACTCTTCCATTAATATTATGGCAGAAGTAGGGTGGGGTTGTTAATACGGTTAACTTCATTTTTTTTTTTCTTTTTTCTTTTCTTTTTTTTTTTTTTTTTTGCAAAAGGCACAAAGAGAAAAGAAAAAAACTAGAATAAAGACCAAGGTGGTTTTAACTGAAGTGCTGCTATCAGGGGCAGTTGATTTTAAAATGAACAAGCGGGGCTTCCCTGGTGGCGCTGTGGTTAAGAATCTGCCTGCCAATGCAGGGGACACGGGTTCGAGCCCTGGTCTGGGAAGATCCCACATGCCGCGGAGCAACTGGGCCCGTGAGCCACAACTACTGAGCCTGTGCGTCTGGAACCTGTGCTCCACAACGGGAGAGGCCGCGACGGTGAGAGGCCCGCACACCGCAATGAAGAGTGGCCCTTGCTCGCCACAACCGGAGAAAGCCCTCACACAGAAAGGAAGACCCAACACAGCCAAAAATAAATATAAATAAATAAATAAATGTTTAAAAAAAATGAACACGCAATGATAACAAAAACAAAACCACGAAAGTGGCTCACAACCTTAGCTGCAGATGGGAATCATGTAGGGGACTTTTAAAAATCCTGTTGCCCAGAATACACCCTAGATCTATTACCTCAATGTCGTTAAGCATAAGAAGCAAGAACCATGTTATTTTTTTTTTGAATTTTATTTATTTTTTTATACAGCAGGTTCTTATTAGTTATCCATTTTATACATATTAATGTATATACATCAATCCCGATCTCCCAATTCATCCCACCACCACCACTCCCCCCCGCCACTTTCCCCCCTTGGTGTCCATATGTTTGTTCTCTACATTTGTGTCTCTATTTCTGCCCTGCAAACCGGTTCATCTGTACCATTTTTCTAGAGAACCATCTTATTTATTTTTTTTTTTTTTTAAACTTTGGGTTTATTTATTTATTTATTTTTATGGCTGTGTTGGGTCTTCGTTTCTGTGCAAGGGCTTTCTCTAGTTGCGGCAAGTGGGGGCCATTCTTCATCGCAGTGCGCGGGCCTCTCATTATCGTGGCCTTTCTTGTTGCGGAGCACAGGCTCCAGACGCGCAGGCTCAGTAATTGTGGCTCACGGACCCAGTTGCTCCGCAGCACGTGGGATCTTCCCAGACCAGGGCTCGAACCTGTATCCTCTGCATTGGCAGGCAGATTCTCAACCACTGCACCACCAGGGAAGCCCCCATCTTATTTTTAAAAGCTCACTGGGTGATTCCTATAGGTAGCCAAGTTTGAGAAACACTGAGCTGTGAGATATGAGACATCCAAGAAAAACAAAGAAGGAGCAAAGAGGCAAAGAAAAACAAATCACTGAATTCAACAAATTTGTCCTGTCCCTTTCATGGGGATAACCTAAGTGCTCTAACTGCTGCTGTTTTCTTGACAACATAAACTCATCAAGCTATCTCAGTATTGCAGTCCTCATTTTTCACAACACCAAGCATGCTGTTGACATTCTATAAATGCTAAATAATAACAATGGTTTGCTGTCAGGTTTTCTTTTTTTTTAATAGTTGTCATTACTGTAAAGCTGGGTATCAGGGGAGAGGTTTTGTTCAGCAAGTTCCAATTATTTGAACACCACAGTGCTAGTCAAATCGGAGTTTACCATAGACCCCAGGGCAGTGAAGGTACAAGTGGAATGTCAACAGAAGCGGTTCCTGGAGTGTCACCTTATTTTTCCCACAACTGCATGGCTCCATTGGCTTTCCAGAAAATCTGGGTCTCTCCCCTCCCATCTTGCAGGCACCCTCTATCCCTCCCCAATGCTAGCACGTGCTGTGACCTGAACGAATAACCCAGCAGACTGTCTCCCAAAGAAATCGCCCTCTGGCTCTTCTCCCTCCTAACAAGACTTTTCTAAGATCACCTGCTCTGAACATTTTGGGTAGTTGTTGTAAAAGGAACACTCTGAAGTATGCAAGGTCTGGGGAACCCTCCAGGTGTTGATAAGGAAAAAACAATGAAGGATCAAAGCCTTAAGGAAATTACATTTCCAGTGTCCTACCAAATGACCTTTAATTGGGAATAGTTTAGAACTATTCCCCGTCTAGGCTCTCATGTGTCTATCTAGAATCTTTACATTACAAAATCCAACCTTCTGCTTTGTTTTAATAACATCTTTAGGCTTCCACTGCGAATTTCTTCAATACACAAAGATATTAATTGGCGAACAAGAAACGTATGTGAAGGACTTCATGCCCTACAATTATTTGGCGGGAGACTTGGATTTTTCGTTAACATATGAAAAAAATAGTTGTGCCTCATCTTCTCAGGGATAACTTGCTGTAGCCATAATTCTATCTGCACGAGGCTATCGTGTGTTTTAGAATTGCAAAAAAGAGTTTCCTCTGTCAGAGGTAGCATCCCAAGACAACATAATGAGAAAATAAAGCAAGAAACATGCAGTTCTCTTGTGACTGCAAACAGCTAATTTAATGAATTACACAGTAGACAAAAAATGAAAATGAAAACAAGATTGACTCGATTTATGTGAAACCCCCTCTCTTTTTTTTGCACACACACACACACAAAAGGCTCAGAGTTTCAAATTTGTTTCTTTCTAATCCAGAGACCAAAGAAGTGGAAGCATGTAATTTTTTCTTAGTAAAAAAGACTTTTACCATAGTAATACCATGTATTATGACACAGAGTCCATTGAGAAGAGGCAGAGGTGTATTACAAAGTAGTGTTCACGTTTTGTGGAAATTTGTGCACCTAAATTTCCTTATTAGAATAATTTGAACTGGGGATATGCAATTATAATGCAGCAATAAAAGACTATTGTACTTAAGGCTTACTTGTTCATTACTTGGTTTGGGGTACATTTTTTTTTTTTTTTTTTTTTTTCACACACACACACACTGTATTTTATTTTTACAAGAGATAAATCGACTGACACCAAGCATTGTACATGGATGACCACAACAAAAGCAACAATGATTGCAATTACCAAACATGAAACACACTCATACTATGTCATAGTATTGACATTCAGTCCAGTAATCCTCCACTGTAACAGCTCCTTTACTTTGCAGTGAAAATTGATTTGTATATTCTTTGCCTCTGAGTCCTTGTGGAATTTTTTTTTTTTTTTTTTTTAAATTCAGACAGAAAGTCACAAAAATTATACTCATCCTCATCAGTTCACTCAGTTGGGGTACATTTTTATTGCTGCTTTGTACAATCATATGATGGAATCTGTGGCACATGAAAGCACAATGACATACATGCAAGGCTTTTGATTATAGCACTGTTTGTAGCCAAAAATAAATGGGGAAAAACTAAATATCTATCAACAGGAAATATTTTAAATAAATTATGACATATCTGTTTAATGAAATCTAGGTAAATGTTAAAATAATGAAGTGATTTATGAAATTCTCCTTAACAGATCTAATTACATGAAGTTAAAAAGGTGCAGTTTACTGTATATAATACACAATCATTTGTGGGACAAAAGAGGGATTAGATATTTATATATAACTTGTCTATGCATAAGATGGTAATAAAAAATAATAATCATGCAGAAAAGAATTGAGAGAGAATAAGAATTAGGGGCAGAAAGAAGAATTTTTACCTTTTCTGTGTTGGATGTTGTCTGTACTTTTCTCTAAAAGACTTTAACATAGATAGTGTGGTATACATGTGCACATTCAGTATTTTAAACTTATCCCTGTACCCTGGGGGGTTAGTTAATATTTGAAGTGCCTTAATCAGGAATACACACTTAAATAATTATTAATAGTAACTATTATTATTAATAACTTGTATTTAAAATTATTTAATCAAAAGCCCGCATTCCACAAATAGGCTAATATATCACATCATCAATCTTGCTTTCTGATTAATAGCAAAGGTCATGCTAGTTTAACAAAATAGATTTTATTGATTTATTTATGTATTTAAGAAATATTTATTGAGCAACTACATGATAAAAGGCATTTTCAGCACTTGGTCCAAATCAGTGAACAACAACAACAATTAAAAAAAGAGAAATTTATATTCTTGTAGGGATCTAATATATTTTTTGAAAAATTTTTTTCCTGGTAAGATTAGTGGATTTGACTTCTGCTTCCAGCCATGATGGATTAAATAGTACCTGACTTGCCCTGCCCCCAGCACAATCTGAAAACTAAACAATACAAATAAGTGTTTACAGACACTGAAAAACAGGGCGCCCAGGACAGTGAACCCTAAGGGAAGGTAAACAAATAAGTGAACCCTACATGTTTCCCTTGCTTTCTGCCTGGAGTCACATTCCAACCAGTAGCACAGAAATTGGGGACCCCTAACAAACCACAGTGGTCTTGCTGACTAGAAAAGACAAAGATCAGAGTCATGGAGGCAGCTGAAATTTGCAGGGCAGAGCACTGGAGAGAAAGTTTCTACACAGAGAAAGAACTCAAAGAAACCTGCTTAGGCAACCTCTTGAGTCAGAAAAACTATAAGCTGTAAGCTGAATAACTTTCACTGCTCACACAGGGCTGGGAGACATCCAAGTTCTAGTGAGCCAAAGTGGAGACATCACTGAAGCACCTACACATTCAGTAGAGACCCCAGAAGGGCCATGCTTTTAGTAATGGGGCTAAACCAGTCCTATAGTAGGGGCTACACAAGACTCACTCAAACAAACTTAAGAACAAGCCTCAAAAGTATCACACTATCTCAACTGCCTGCCAAACAAAATTCAACATTCTTTCTTAAAAAGACAACAAAATCTTGATTCTCAATAATTTAACATGATAATGTCTGACATCCAATTAAAAATTATTATACATGCAAAGAAGCAGAAAAATGTGATCCATAACCAAGAAAAAACATCAACCAAAAGGAAAAGTCACAGAATGTCAGAGATAATGAAACTAGTACACAAAAACTTTAAAACAGCTACTATAGGGCTTCCCTGGTAGCGCAGTGGTTGAGAATCTGCCTGCCAATGCAGGGGACACAGGTTCGAGCCCTGGTCTGGGAAGATCCCACATGCCGCGGAGCAACTAGGCCCGTGAGCCACAATTACTGAGCCTGCGCGTCTGGAGCCCGTGCTCTGCAACAAGAGACGCCGCGATAATGAGAGGCCCGCGCACTGTGATGAAGAGTGGCCCCACTTGCCGCAACTAGAGAAAGCCCTTGCACAGAAATGAAGACCCAACACAGCCATAAATAAATAAATAATTAATTAATTTTAAAAAAAAAAAACAGCTACTATAAATATGTTCTTGGATTTAAAGGAAAACACAAGCAAAATGGAGAAAGAAATGGAACATGTAAAAAAGAAGTAATAGGAACTTCCAGAAATGAAAAGTATGAAATGAAAATTCACCATATGTGCTTAATATCACGTAAGACACATATAATGACTTGAAGTTATGGCAAAAGAAACCATCCAAACTGAATCACAGAAAGGAAAAAAAAAAAAAAACCTAAAAATTAGCAAACAGTTACTTATGGGACAGTACCAAGACTTTAAATATACGAGAAATTTAAATATTGAAATTGAGGAATCAGCAGGGGGCAAAGGAAGAGAAATTAAAGAACTAATGTCCAAACTTTTTAAAAATTTATTGAAAAACAAAAACCTACAGAAATCCAATATACTCAACAAACCCCAAGCAGGCACATCATAATCAAATTGCTGAAATCCAGTGATAAGAAGGCAGTCTTAAAGGCAACCAGAGAAAAACGACACATCACTTTAAGGAAAATATTCCAAAAGACAATAGAATGACATATTTAAAGTGATGGAAAAGAAACTATCAACCTCAAGTTCTATGTCCAGTGAAATTATACTTTAAAAATGAAGGGAAAATAAAGGCTTTTATCAGACAACAAAAAAAGGGAGAGAATTATCACTAGCAGACCTGTGTGCAAGAAACACTAAAAGAAGTTCTTCAAATTGAAATAAAAGGATATCTCATGGAAATGCAAATGTACATCATGGAATGAAGAAAGCTAGACACAATTAATGTGTAGATAATATATGACTTGTATTTTCCAAATTTCTGACTTATTAAAAATAATAATATATTGTGGAATTTATAACACATGAAAAAATATAATGAAACAATGATAGTAAAAGGGACAGGAGAGAGAAATGGACATAACTCTGTTTAAGACTCTTACATATGAAGTACTATAATAGTATTTTAAGTTAGACTCTGATAAGTTAAAAATAGGTATTATAAATTCTATAATAGGGAGATTGGTTCAAGATGGAAGAGTAGAAGGACATGCTCTCACTCCCTCTTGCGAGAGCACTGGAATCACAACTAACTGCTGAACAATCATCGACAGGAAGACACTGGAACTCACCAAAAAAGATACCCCACATCCAAAGACAAAGGAGAAGCCACAATGAGATGGTAGGAGGGGCGCAATCACAGTAAAATCAAATCCTGTAACTGCTGGGTGGGTGACTCACAAACTGGAGAACACAGACGTCCACTCACTGGAGTGAAGGTTCTGAGCCCCACGTCAGGCTTCCCAACCTGTGGGTCTGGCAACGGGAGGAGGAATTCCTAGAGAATCAGACTTTGAAGGCTAGTGGGATTTGATTGCAGAACTTCAACAGGACTCGGGGAAACAGAGACTCCACACTTGGAGGGCACACACAGAGTAGTGTGTGCATCGGGACCCAGGGGAAGGAGCAGTGACCCCACAGGAGACTGAACCAGACCTACAAGCTAGTGTTGGAAGGTCTCCTGCAGAGGCAGGGGGTGGCTGTGTCTCACCATGAGGACAAGGACACTGGCAGCAGGAGTTCTGGGAAGTACTCCTTGGCGTGAGCCCTCCCAGAGTCCGCCATTAGCTCCACCAAAGAGCCCAGGTAGGCTCCAGTGTTGGGTTGCCTCAGGCCAAACAACCAACAAGGAGGGAACCCAGCCCCACCCATCAGCAGACAAGCAGATTAAAGTTTTACTGAGCTCTGCCCACCAGAGCAACACCCAGCTCTACCCACCTCCAGTTCCTCCCATCAGGAAACTTGCACAAGCCTCTTAGATAGCCTCATCCACCAGAGGGCAGACAGCAGAAGCAAGAAGAACTACAATCCTGCAGCTTGTGGAACAAAAACCACATTCACAGAAAGATAGATAAGATGAAAAGGCAGAGGGCTATGTACCAGATGAAGGAACAAGATAAAATCCCAGAAAAACAACTAAATGAAGTGGAGACAGGCAACCTTCCAGAAAAAGAATTCAGAATAATGATAGTGAAGATGATCCAGGACCTCGGAAAAGGAATGGAGGCAAAGATCGAGAAGCTGCAAGAAATGTTTAACAAAGACCTAGAAGAATTAAAGAACAAACAAACAGAGATGAACAATACAGTAATTGAAATGAAAAATACACTAGAGGACAGGTTTTTTTAAGAGCGATTGGTGGGACTTCCCTGGAGGTCCAGTGGTTAAAACTCTGTGCTTCCACTGCAGGGGGCTCGGGTTCAATCCCTGGCTGAGGAACTAAGATCCCACATGCCGTTCAGGTGTAGCCAAAAAAAAAAAAAAAATAAGAGAGAGAGAGAGATTGGTGAAAAATGGCTTCAAATATGAAGAAAAATAAAGCAGAATTCCTACCTTACAACTTAGAGAGGAACTCCACATGAATTCAAGATATAAGTATAAAAAAACTAGGAAGCTAATGAAAGAAAATGTTGGGGAATAGCTGTGATACAGTGGTGAGGAAAGGCTAAAACCCCACATAACAAAAGGTTAGAAAATGTGATGAATTTAAGTATATCAAAATGAAGAATTTCTGCTCAATGCAGGGCAGATTATAAACTTGAAAAACATAATTGCAATATTTAAAGTTGACAAGAAAAAAACATACAAAAAAAATACACTACAAGGAATCAATAGCAGAACAACTGAGGCAGAAGAATGGATAAGTGACCTGGAAGACAGAATGGTGGAATTCAATGCTGCGGAACAAAATAGTCAAAAAAGAATGAAAAGAATGAAGATAGCCTAAGAGACCTTTGGGACAACATTAAACGCAACAACATTCACATCATAGGGGTCCCAGAAGGAGAAGAGAGAGAGAAAGCCCCCGAGAAAATATTTGAAGAGATTATAGTCAAAAATTGCCCTAACATGGGAAAGGAAATAGCCACCGAAGTCCAGGAAGCACAGAGAGTACCATACAGGATAAACACAAGGAGAAACATGCCAAGACACATAGTAATCAAGTTGGCAAAAATTAAAGACCCAGAAAAATTACAGAAAGCAGCAAGGGAAAACGACAAACAACATTGAAGGGAATCCCCATAAGGTTAACAGCTGATTTCTCAGCAGAAACTCTACAAGCCAGGAGGGAGTGGCCTGACATATTTAAAGTGATGAAGGGGAAGAACCTAAAACCAAGATTACTCTACTCGGCAAGGATCTCATTCAGATTCGATGGAGAAATCAAAAGCTTTACAGACAAGCAAAAGCTACGAGAATTCAGCACCACCAAACCAGCTCTACAACAAATGCTAAAGGAACTTCTCTAAGTGGGAAACACAAGAAAAGAAAAGGACCTACAAAAACAAACCCAAAACAATTAAGAAAATGGTAATAGGAACATTCATATCGATAATTACCTTAAACATGAATGGATTAAATGCTCCAACCAAAAGACACAGGCACGCTGAACGGATACAAAAACAAGACCCATATATATGCTGTCTACAAGAGACCCACTTCAGACCTAGGGACACATACAGACTGAAAGTGAGGGGATGGAAAAAGATATTCCATGCAAATGGAAATCAAAAGAAAGCTGGAGTAGCAATACACATATCAGATAAAACAGACTTTAAAATAAAGAATGTTACAAGAGGCAAGGAAGGACACTACGTAATGATCAAGGGATCAATCCAAGAAGAAGATATAACAATTATAAATATATATGCACCCAACATAGGAGCACCTCAATACATAAGGCAACTGCTAACAGTCATAAAAGGGGAAATTGACAGTAACACAATAATAGTAGGGGACTTTAACACCCCACTTTCACCAATGGACAGATCATCCAAAATGAAAATAAATAAGGAAACAGAAGCTTTAAATGAAACAATAGACCAGATAGATTTAATTGATATTTATAGGACATTCCATCCAAAAACAGCAGATTACACTTTCTTCTCAAGTGCACACGGAACATTCTCCAGGATAGATCACATCTTGGGTCACAAATCAAGCCTCAGTAAATTTAAGAAAATTGAAATCATATCAAGCATCTTTTCTGACCATAATGCTATGAGATTAGAAATCAATTACAGCAAAAAAAAACGTAAAAAAACACAAACACATGGAGGCTAAACAATACATTACTAAATAACCAAGAGATAACTGAAGAAATCAAAGGGGAAATCAAAAAATACCTAGAGACAGATGACAATGAAAACACGACAATCCAAAACCTATGGGATGCAGCAAAAGCAGTTCTAAGAGGGAAGTTTATAGCAATACAATCCTACCTCAAGAAACAACAAACATCTCAAATAAACAATCTAACCTTACACCTAAAGGAACTAGAGAAAGAAGAACAAACAAAACCCAAAGTTAGCAGAAGGAAAGAAATCATAAAGATCAGAGCAGAAATAAATGAAATAGAAACAAAGAAAACAATAGCAAAGATCAACAAAACTAAAAGCTGGTCCTCTGAGAAGATAAACAAAATTGATAAACCATTAGCCAGACTCATCAAGAAAAAGAGGGAGAGGACTCAAATCAATAAAATTAGAAATGAAAAAGGAGAAGTTACAACAGACACCACAGAAATACAAAGCATCCTAAGAGACTACTACAAGCAACTCTGTGCCTATAAAATGGACAACCTGGAAGAAATGGACAAATTCTTACAAAGGTATAACCTTCCAAGACTGAACCAAGAAGAAGTAGAAAATATGAACAGACAAATCACAAGTAATGAAATTGAAACTGTGATTAAAAAATCTTCCAACAAACAAAAGTCCAGGAGTGAATTCTATCAAACATTTAGAGAAGAGCTAACACTCATCCTTCTCAAACTCTTCCAAAACATTGCAGAGGGAGGAACACTCCCAAACTCATTCTATGAGGCCACCATCACCCTGATACCAAAATCAGACAAAGATACTACAAAAAAAGAAAATTACAGACCAATATCACTGATGAATAGAGATGCAAAAATCCTCAGCAAAATATGAGCAAACAGAATCCAACAACACATTAAAAGGATCATACACCATGATCAAGTGGGATTTATCCCAGGGATGCAAGGATTCTTCAACATACGCAAATCAATCAATGTGATACAGCATATTAACAAATTGAAGAATAAAATCCATATGATCATCTCAATAGATGCAGAGAAAGCTTTTGACAAAATTCAACACCCATTTATGTTAAAAACTCTCCAGAAAGTGGGTATAGAGGGAACCTACCTCAATATAATAAAGGCCATATATGACAAACCCACAGCCAACATCATTCTCAATGGTGAAAAACTGAAAGCATTTCCTCTAATATCACGAACAAGACAAGGATGGTGTGATGAATTGGGAGATTGGGATTGACATATATACACTAGTATGTATAAAGTGGATAACTAATAAGAACCTGCTGTATTAAAAAAATAAATAAAATATTCAACAATTCAAAAATAAATAAGTAAATACATTTTATAATAGCCATTAAAAATTCAGCAGACATAAATCTAAAAAGCAAAATACTATTAATTTAAATAATTTATAATTTATATACTTACATAACATAAATTTACGTATGAAGAAATGTCCAAAGAGTCAGGCAGGATATTATATTATTTGTCTGAATTTTTTACTGTTTGTGATATCTGTCAGCTCCACAAAAACTGAATAATTTTTTGTGCGATTTCTTTTCTCTTTCTAAATATATACTTATTTTTACCTGTAGTTTTGAATTTGGAGTTTTGTACTATTTTTTTCTTAAAAAGTGCTCTCAGGGACTTCCCTGGTGAGGCAGTGGTTAAGAATCCACCTGCCAATGCAGGGAACACAGGTCCGAGCCCTGGTCCAGGAGGATCCCACATGCTGCGGAGCAACTAAGCCTGTGCACCACAACTGCTGAGCCTGCGCTCTAGAGCCCGTGAGACACAACTACTGAGCCGGTGTGCCACAACTACTGAAGCCCACGTGCCTAGAAGCCTGTGCTCTGCAACAGCAGAAGCCACCACAATGAGAAGCCCGCGCACCACAATGAAGAGTAGCCCCTGCTCGCCACAAGTAGAGAAAGCCCACGCGCAGCAACGAAGACACAATGCAACGGAAAATTAAATAAATAAATTTGTAAAAAAGAGCTTTCAGAAGTATTTAAGTTTTGGGCCACACACGATCTTTAAGCAAGGTGCTGCCCGAGGGCCTGTAAGAACAAAGAGATGGCTCTCAATCAAGATTTCAGAACAGGCTGCATGACTGTTTTTGTGCCTGCTTGCTAATAAAAGTTTTTATATGTGACAGAATTGGGTCCAAGACTTGTTTCCAATATAATATACTACCTGGTAAGGAGGTTGTCGGGGAGGAGACCAAAGCAGGGTAACCATATAATTTATCATCCAAGCAGGGCACTTTTAAGAGTGCTAAACTACTAAACTGAATGGGACACTAGAATAACAGGCACTGATGGAATCTGGTCCAAGCAAACTGAACCAATAGCCCCTCACCTTCTTTTATCTACTGGATGCCACAGATAGCTTCCAAAAAGGACTTTTGACAGATCAAGTGGGCTTAGGTCAGTTCACGACAGTTTGAGTGTATATATGTATGTGTAAATACAGATAAATGTACATATACTTATGTATGCATATATGTATATACAGGTATATATGTACATATGCATATGCATCTATACGTGCATACATGTATGCATACGTGTATATATGTATACACATATACTTGTGTATATACACATGTATATATGTATTTTTTTTTTTAGTAATGATCATCATTTCAGATACATAGACTCTTTGGGAACAATTTAAGATGTGTTTTTAATGTCACTTTGTACTCAAAATACACAGCTATCCAAGAACAAAATGAGGGACTTTTTTAAGGGAGAGTAATTCTGCTACTTGTGCTATTTGTCTTCCTTATGGAGTCCAGTTCTTCATTATGAGGGACAGTAAGAAAACCCCAGACGTCAATGCTTTCTCAGAACCCCATTAAGGCAGAGGTGAGAGTGCGGAATATTTAAAGGGCTCTGAAGGCAGGAGCTACATTAAGTGTTTCTGGGTGTCTGCTGTCTACGTATCTGGTCCCCAAACCTCCCTCTTTATTTGTAACTATCCTTAAAAGAAATATGCTACAGGAGCTGTATGAAGTTCCTGTCATTATAATCTCATGAAAAAAGTAAACAAGACTAGAATTCTCACAGTCTTCTATTTTGGTCTGACTCCCTTAGACTCTAGAATTTGAAGCCAAACAACTGTATAAAAAATCATCAGATTTTTGCCATGTTGTTTTGTTTTTGAAAATCTCGAATATTTCCAACTGATGCTCTTTGTCTATTTCCTATTTGGAAAGAAATCTACCATCTCACATTTCCCAAAACCGTCGCCAATGGGCTTTCACCAGAAGAGGTTCTGAGCACATGTCAGTCAATACCCAAGTTTCCAAATTCAAGGTGATGGCAGAGTCATTAGGAGAAAATACACTTGGTGTGACTTCACACTCGAGTGACTTTTCAGTTTCTCATCTGATAGCACATTAGAGACAGTGAAAAGTGAAGATGGGCAACACAGAGAAAATAAAACACCCATTCTTGGTGCCCATGATTAAATCAACATTTAGATTAAGAACAGTTTTTAGAAAATAGATTCTTCTGCCTATGACTTTAATTTTAAAAAATTCAAAAACAGTGCACTTTTAATAGAAGTTGGAATATAGTCAGCAGAATTGTATGATTTTTTTTTTAGAGGCTTTAGTAACAAGAGTATTGGGTTTATTTCCTGTTTTGTCAATATTTCTAATGCTGTTTGTACCAAGTGTAGCTGTTGTCATTCTTCCTAATTTCATCAACAAGCTTGAAGGAAATTTCCTATGGATTGAATGAATGAATTGAAAGGACTGTAGAAGTTTAGGGAATTATAAACTGATGATTTGCTGGGCCAGTCAGTGCAGTATCTGGATTTTGACTCAAAGTCCCCACTCCACAAGGTCCCTTCATGCTGTTTCACTCTCTCTCCTGCTCTTCTGCTCTTCTTGTCTTTTCTCTTTATTTTCCTTTTTTTTTTTTTTTTTGTCTTTATTTCCTTTATCTTAGGTACAATTAAGATAATGAGGCTCTCCTCATGGCCCACTGTCATCACTAGCTATTTACTTTGTTTCATTTTATTTTATTACATATCTGCTTTGTCTCTGTCCCCATCCCATTCCCTTTCTCGTCTCCAGTCACCTACTTTACTGTATTTAAAATATACCCCTAATATACCATCTTTATGTATATTAGATAAACAGGTACCCTTAAAATACTTTTGTGTTTTATAAAATTTCATAAATAATATTAGATTTAAATCTTAGTATTTATTAAATTTTTCTGGTTACACTTTTCTTGAGTTCTAACTCACACTGTTGTTAATCTAGTTAATTAATTGTGATGGTAGTATAATATTGCACCGTGTGGTTTTACCACAGTTTGAGTCTGATTCCCCTAAAGACCATCATGTATCAAGGACCAAATTTTGCCCAATAGAAATGCAGCTGTGAGCTTCGTCAAACACATTCCCTCATGGGTCTGTGCCAGTTTCTCTGAGGTATATACACTGGAATGGGCTTGTGGGGTCTACAAGTCCATCTGTATTTAATGTCACTAAGCACAGGCAGGACATTCCCCAAATGACTGTATGTGATGCTTCCCTTCACCAGGGCCTCCCCACTCTCATCATGACTTCCTCAATTTTGATGTTTGTCAAAGTAGTGTTATTCATAAATTTAAGTTGCGTCTCTCTATTTACTGAAAAAAAGTGAACATCTTTTCATATACTTCTTAGCCATTTGGTTTCCCTGTCTCTGAATTACCTATTCACTGTCTTTGCCCAATTTTTGATTGGGTTTCCTTCCTTTTCCTTGTTAATTTGCAGACATTTCCTCTATGTTCTAGGTTTTAATCCCTTCTTATATTTTAGAAATTGAAAATATCTTCTCTCAATCTACCATCATATTTTAACTTCATTATGGTAAACTTTGTTAAACAAAAAAAGTTGATTTATGATAAAAGTCAAACATGAAGTTTTACCTGATGGTTAATGCTTTGAGGAATCTGATTTTTTCAAAAATCCTTCCATAATCCAAAGTCATAAAGATGTTCTCATATGTTTTGTTTTATTAACTTTAAAATTTTATCTTTACAGCTAAGGTAACTATCAACAAAATGAAAAGGCTACTTACTGAACAGGAGAAGATATTTACAAATGATATATCCAATGGATTAATATCCAAAATATACAAAAACTCATGCAACTCAACACTAGAAAAAATAAACAAACAACCTGATTAAAAACTGGCCAGAGGATCTGAATATTTTTTTAAAAAGACATACAGAGGGCCAACAGGCACATGAAAAGATGCTCAACATCACTAATCATCAGGGAAATACAAATCATAACCACAATGAGATATCACCACACACTTGTCAGAATGGCTATTATCAAAAAGACAACAAATAACAGGTGTTGGCAAGGATGTGGAGAAAAGGGAACCCTCAGGCACTGTTGGTGGGAATGTAAATTGGAAAGCCACTATGGAAAGCAGTATGGAGGTTCCTCAAAATATTAAAAATAGAACTACAATATGATCCAGCAATTCCACTCTTGGGTATTTACCCTAAGAAAATGAAAACACTAATTAGAAAAGATATATGCACCCCTATGTTCACTGCAGCATGATTTACAATAACCAAGATATGGAAGCAACCTAAGTGCCCATCAATAGATGAATGGATAAAGAAGATGTGTGTGTACACACACACATACGTGCACGCACGCGCACAATGGAATATTACTCAGCCATAAAAGAAGAATGAAATCTTGTTTTTTTAGGCAACATGGTTAGACATAGAGGGTATTATGCTAAGTGAAATAAGTCAGACAAAGATAAATACTGGATAATTTCACTTATATGTGGAATCTAAAAAACAAATGAACAAACATAACAAAACAGAAACAGAGTTATAGATACACGGAATAAACAGGCGGTTGCCAGAGGCGAGTGAGGTAGGAAGAGGAAAGAAATAGGTGAAATTAAAAATAGGAAATTAAGAGGTACAAACTTCCAGGTGCAAAATAAATGAGTCACAGATATGAAATGTACAGTGTGGGGAACACAGCCAACAATTATGTAGTATCTTTGTATGGTGACATAATTAGACATATTGTGGTGATCATTTTGAAACCTATAGACATATGGAATCACTATGTTATGCACCAGGAACTAACATGGTGTTGTATGTCAGTTTTATTTCAAAAACAAACTCGAAGAAAAAGAGATCAGATTTGTGGTTACCAGAGGCAAGGGGTAGGAGGAGGGGAACTGGATGAAGGCAGTCAAAAGGTACAGACTCCCAGTTATAAGATAAATAAGTACTATGGAGGTAACATATAGTATGATAAATACAATTAAAACTGCTCTATGTTATATATTAAAGTTGTCAAAAGAGTAAATCCTAAGAGTTCTCATCACAAGAAAAAATTGTTTTCTATTTCTTTAATTTTGTATCTCTGTGAGATGACAGACGTCACTAAACTTATTGTGATAATCATTTCATGATGTATGTGAGCCAAATCATTATGCTGTATACCTTAAACTTATACAGTGTTGTATGTCAATTATATCTCAATAAAACTGGAAGAAAAAAATAAATACATTGAAAACAAAAACAAAAACTAAAAAGCTGGTGATTTCAATAAAAAGGATTGGAAAAAAAAATATCTTTACCAGTTTAAATCTTTAACTCATCTGAGGTTCATATGGTATTAAGTAGTAATCCAATTTTATTTTTTCTCTCTATAGAAGGAGAGTTTCTCCAAGATCATCTATTAATAATCCACCCTATACCTACTGTCATATACCAAATATCCATACATATGTGGATCTAACCCTGGGATCTTTACACTTTTCCATTAGTCAATTCTCTTTTCCTGAACCAGTGCCATCTTGTTTTTATTTCTTTGCACTAGATCCCAAGGGTTAATAGGACATAGTCCTCAATTTTGTGCTTAAAAAGAGTTTGCTTATTCGTAGACTTATTTTTCCACATAAATTTTAGAAAGCCAGCTTCTCAAATTTCATAAAAGAATCCTCTAGGAATTCTAATTGGAATTGCATTGAATTTAAGATTAATTTGGGGAGAAACTAGGTCTTTACTATATCATATAATCTCATCTTTGAATACATTATATCTATTGACTTATTTGTCTTCTTTTACTAACTTTACAAGCTTAAAAAATTTTTTTTTTACTGAAGATGTTGTGCATTCTGTTAGTTTTATTCCTCAGTATTTCATAGTTTCTGTTGCTCTTATGAAAGGCATTTTGTTTTCTTATATTTTCTACTTAGTTTTTATTCTCTTTTGCAGAAGAAAGTTATTGACTTTTGTATGTGAAACTTGTATCCATCATTATTTACTTAGATATTTTCTCCCTTCCCTTTTTTTTCTTTCTGAGATTAATATTAAAGAAGTGTTGGCATTTCTACATCTAGCCTTCATATCTCTTTTCTTTCATTCTTTCCATTTTTTTTTTAAACCCTTTTCTGATGCCTTAAAAGAAAGTCCCTCAACTGGATTTTCCAACTGACTAATTCCTACTTCGATTGCATTTTCTCTTCACTTCATCTCATTCATCAAGTTATTTCGACAGCTTAAATGTTAACTGAGGACCACTGATTCATCCTCACTGATGCCACATAGTGTAAAAGAATCACCTGGGTGAGCTCTGACCTAATCCTTGATGCACAAGATTGTGAGATATAATAAATTTTTTTCTTAAAGATGCCGCTAATTTTGGCCTGGTTCACTACACAACAACTGATAACCAGATCGTCATGAGATGGTGGCAAATGAGGATGCAGCTTTGAGAGACAGATGAATCAAATCCCAGCCTAGATTTTGAAAAGAAAACAAAAATAATCTAAAACTGGTTTAATCTAGACTTTAAAAGGAAAAGAAAAGCTGCCCAGACTGGTCCCAGTGCAGACGGTCTTTTCCCTGCTCTTACCACTTAGTGGTGTCATGGGAGTCCCGGCCTAGTAGAAATGTCGAGCTCTCAGGGGGCTTTCACATCACTAGATTCATCTGTGCGGACCATTGTGGGGGCACTTCTATTCATAGTGCTGTGGCCTGTTTATTAACTGAAGTAGCTCACCTCATTATGAATACATCAAAATGTGCTTGTGTTTGCTCTTTGGATTCTCAGAGCGATTTTTAAAACAGCATTTTTATATGCTGAGAGCCTCTAATGAGGAAACCATCAATTCCAAAAAACATTAGGCTTCAAAAGGAACAGCTAACTATCCTTTCTGCTGTTAGTTTACAGCCCACGCATAGAGGTTGAACAATAGATTGTCATTCATCTAAAGAAGACAACCTACCACAGATCTTGAAAAAACATGTATTTGCCTTTAATTTGCCTCAAGTGTGTAAAATTCAAAAGTCACTTGCCCAAGAGAGAACACTGAGTGGCTGTGTGAGGGGAGAAGAGCTGTTAGATATAATAAACCCAGTGTACCATGTGGAAAGAGTAGAAAGGTCCTCGGGAAAGTTGTTTTTTTGTTCTTGTCTTTGTTTTTCCTACTTAGCCTCAGTTTTCTCACCCATAAAAGGAAGATAATACTACTCATTCTCAGGGCCGATGTGAGAATTTAGTGAGAATTTATATCTAAATTGCCTGAGAAGCACTCAATAAATGGTAGCTGTCACTTTTATTGTTATCATCATTATCATTAAAAAGGGAGGAATGAACCTCAGTAATTCAGAGCAGGGTTAAAACCTAGAGAGATCATGGAAAGAAAGCATTTTGTCAAGATGTCACTCCAAAACCAGTGAAGCTTTAGATTAGCTAGAAAACAAGCAGAAGCACCACAATTAAGTCACTTGGGGGTGCTGGACCAGAGCCCAAAAAGTCAGTTTAGACAGAGTACTCAAATGGAATCAAGAGAATGAAGACCTCATGTAGAAAGAAAATTTTTGACCCATATCGCCCATCTCTCTCTCTATGCCATTTTTAAAGGGCAATATGCTTTGATCAATTCCCATCATAATGTTCAAGAGCAGGAAAGTCTTCTGGTGAAGGGCAATAAGGATAAAATAGGAGAGAAAGATGTCATCAAGAATCCCCCTTGGAAAGGGCAGTCACTCTTTGGAAAGAATACTTTGATAGGGTAGCAGACACTGTCGGTGTCCAGCCTACATCTTCTTGGGTCCCTCATTCTGTTTCTTTGTGCACCTTCATCCCAGCTTCAACGTGCACTTGCCCCTCAAGGCCCATGGTAGTACCTCTTCTTTGAGGGACTGTACTTAGGCTCCTGGAGTCCTTTGCCTGCACATACAGACAGCCTCAAATACATGAGAGTTTATTACCCTTAGGTTGGCCCTTGGCCAATGACCGATGGTGCCAGCGCATGGAAGCCCAGTCTTCTTGCCTTAAGTCACAAACTATGAGGTGTAGTTTGTATCACACAGCATCATGTCAAGGGTAGGGTTTCGCCTGAGGTTACACCTTTGCTTGGCTTCTTCCTCTTCTATGTTCTGCTTCCCTCACTTCTTCTCCAATTTCTCCTGGGAGCATCTGAAATAAATCACTTGCACTTGACTTCTCATCTGAGGGTTTGCTTCTGAGAACCCAACCTAAGACAGTGAGCCACTTCAGTGTTGGCTGCAACAAGAAAAGGATGCATAGGTAACAAAAGGCAATCCGCCCTCTGAAACTGGCAGAGCCTATTAACTGGAGAGCCCTTTCTTTCAGTGGATTTGAGAATTTAAATTTTGCTGAGACAGAGCTGGTATTTGTGTGATATAACCACTCCCCCACATACACACATATTCAAGTCATCTCCTCTGTAAAATATCAAGTAATGTCTATGTCACACACTAAGATGTTCACACACATGAGTGGATTCTTTTGAAGAACTGACCACGTGCTGAGTTCCTCATTAGGAGAGGCAAAAAACAAATGCCGAAATTGCTCTTGTGAACCTATACAGGTCCAGAGATTTAGGGTGCATTTCACTCTGGTTACACATATAAAATACAAGATTTTAAGTTGTAACAAACAGACGGAATGGGAAAACAACAGAAATATATTAGTCTTACCCTAGACTTTAGTCATATAAAATGCTTAACTTGGGCTTCCCTGGTGGCGCAGTGGTTGAGAGTCTGCCTGACAATGCAGGGGACACGGGTTCGAGCCCTGGTCTGGGAAGATCCCACATGCTGCGGAGCGACTAGGCCCGTGTGCCACAATTACTGAGCCTGCGTGTCTGGAGCCTGTGCTCCGCAACAAGAGAGGCCGCGATAGTGAGAGGCCCGCGCACCGCGATGAAGAGTGGCCCCCACTTGTCGCAAATGGAGAAAGCCCTCGCACAGAAACGAAGACCCAACACAGCCATAAATAAATAAATAAATAAATAAATAAATAAATAAATAAATAAATTTAAAATGCTTAACTCATCTGTGCCATTTCTGTGCCAAATTTCTCATTCTGTTATCAAAATTTGAACATAATTATAACATTTGCTTCCCTCCTTCCTTCAGTGATCAAACACTACTCTTCACCCTCTCAAGTCCTCAGCAGCTCTTTTCCCACCTTCCCCTGTCTCCTTCCTCTGGGTGTCCTCCCACCTTCCTGTAACAGAAGAGTGATGTCGTCTTGAAGGAACACGCAGTCTCTATTTTCAAGGGCTCTGTCATCACTGCAGCCGTCTGACATCCTGTCATTGCCCATCTCTGTCAGTTAATACAGAAACACAAACCTTCAGTGACATTATGCAAATGTGTCACCTTCCCTGGAGAAATTCTGTCTGGATGCCATTGTCTAGGTATAACTGAAATAACACATTGTCTACTTAGATAGCTGTAACCTACTCTACTGTGTCAGAAAAACAAATAAAAATTATCTTGACCTCATTTGCTAAGGGAATCTACAATTTCTAGCATGGAGTAGCCTTCTAAACCAAAGCTCCCACAAGGAAAAAACGCTTTAGCAATCCATAATCCATATCATCTGGGAGGAGCCCTCGATAGAAGCTGAATTTAAAACTCAGTGAGTAAAATTTCTTCTCCTGGGATCCAACAGGCAACGTAGGCTTTTCAGGACCCATACCACACCCAAACTGAAGGGGAAATCACTCCATTTTAATAGTGTTCTCCTCTCCTTCAGGTTCATCAGGCCAATGCAAGTAACCTAGATGCACTAACCTTTCAAGATACTAAAGCATATAAACTCTTGTTATTTAAGCATCCTAATCGACTCGCTCACCGACAATTGCTTCTCATGACCATTTTAGCCACCGACATCCTTAGTCTTCCCTTTCACTCAACAAATAGTCCTTAACTATTAACTGTGTTCACACACTCAGTAAGTCCTGGGAAAAACACAGCACTCAATCACCAATGGCCTGTTGTCAATGAGCTTGGAACTCAGAAGGGGAACTAAGAAATATATACACACAAAATCAATGAGAGATTGTGCATTGTTTTGAAAACCCAGAAGTGCTTCAAGAAGGTAACATTTATAAGCAAATATAGAAAAGAAGGTTACAGTGATTTTCTAGTTGCAGCTGTAACAAATGACCACAAGCTTAGTGGCTTAAAACAAAACAAATATTGTCTCAAAGTAAATACAGTTCTGGAAGTCAGCAATCTACCGTTAAGTATTAGAGAGCTAAAATCAAGGTTGTCAATAGGGCTGGTTTCTTTTTGAGGCTCCAGAGGAGAATCCAGTCCTTGCCTCTTCCAGCTTTTAAAGGCTACCTTGGCATTTTTTAACTCATAATAGCATCATTCCAATCTCTGCTTCTGTCTTCACATCACCTTCTCCCAATGTGATCTTCCGTGTCTCTCTTATAAGGACCCTGTGCATATATGGGGCACACCTGGATAATACAGAATAATCTTCCCATCCCAAAATTCTTAACTAAACCACATCTGCAGAGTTCCCTTTTCCATATAAGGTAACATATTCACAGGTTTCAGAGATCAGGATGTGGATATCTTTGGGGCAGAGGAGACATTATTCAGCCTACCATGAAAGTGTTCCAGGCCACAGAAGTTTTCCGACGAGAGGCACGGAAGCAGGTGGGGATACCACCACTGGAGGAATGGTGAGGTAAGGGTTTATGCAATGGAGGTAGGAGATCTCCATTTAAGTGGTAGGACAAAATGCTACTAAGGAGGCTGAAAACTATTTAAAGACAACTAGAAGAAATCAAAAGTGTAGAACAGAAGAGTGTTTTTAAAAATCAATATGACAGTATTGTACAGAATGATTTGGAATAGGAGTCTCAAATATAAATGGTCTAGGGGCCAATCAGTTACCTTAAGTGAATGAAATGCTCATAGTGTAAAGAGAACCCAGCTGTGGGAGGAAAGGAGATCACAGGCTCCCTTCTAAAAAGGCCAGCACTGGGCAGCCCGAGCCAGTTGCGGCCCTGACGGATGCAGACCCAGTGGTGTCATAGCATCAGATCTTTCAAAAGAAGTGAGAAATCAGGATTTTATATAACATCTCTCATTTTGTAAATATTAATAACTATTCAGAAAATTTTTTTCAAAAACATTGTAATACTGAAACAAAGCATGTCTGTGAACTTGACACACCCACAGCTGGCAGTCTGCAGCCCCTGAATGAGAAGGCAAGAGGAGACATTCAGTGCTCAGGGCCAATCTCTGCTCTGTACATGGAAGTGTGACTGGGATTAGGAACAAGGTCATAACCTGAAACCCTCAATTGTCCTTTTGCTGATTGCCACATGTCAAAATATTATCCACCACCATTATCTAGTTGGGGAAACAGAACGTAGACATGAGAGGATAATTAACTCCAAAAGTTCAGATATGCTAAGTGTCAGTGAGTATTATATCAACTGTTGCTTCAGAAATCAAAAGGACACTGGGGGGCTTCCCTGGTGGTGCAGTGGTTGGGAGTCTGCCTGCCAATGCAGGGGACACGGGTTCGAGCCCTGGTCTGGGAGGATCCCACATGCCGCGGAGCGACTGGGCCCGTGAGCCACGATTGCTGAGCCTGCGTGTCTGGAGCCTGTGCTCCGCAGCGGGAGAGGCCGCGATGGTGAGGGGCCCGCGCACCGCGATGAAGAGTGGCCCCCGCTTGCCGCAGCTGGGGAAAGCCCTCGCACAGAAACGAAGACCCAACACAGCCATAGATAAATAAATAAATAAATAAATAAATTTAAAAAAAAAAAAAAAAAAAAAGGACACTGGTGGTTTGGCCTGACAAAAAGCCTTTTGGATAGAATACTTCCTCAAGTCTGATCTCAGTTATTTGGTTCCAGTCAATACATGTTCAATCAAATATCTTCATTCCTATAGCAGTTGTACTTGTGGCCTAATCAATAGCCAATCCCATCTCTGACTTCTTGCTAACAAAGTCTTGATTCTGTGCAAGAATCTGTATCCTCGTCTTTAGTGGAAGCTGGGCCCCTGCCCAGATCTGTGGGAAGATCTTGTTTAGTATAAGTCTATCATGGCAATTCCATTCCTCTCCCAAGTGACTGGTTTCAGAATTGGTCCAACAATTCAGTTCTGACCACTGAGATGAGAAAGCAATTCTGTTGATGTAACTTGTAGGGGAGTCTTCTTTGCTCTTATAAAAGCACAGACACTCTTCTAGACACGGGAGATTGCTGTGTGATGTCTGGAGCTGCTGCAGCCATCTTTGTCCATGCTGGGGCAAGCATGAAGCAAGATCCATCATGCAGAAAGTGGTATGGCCAAAAGATGAACCAGTATCATTGGTGATATTCGCTGCTAAAGTTAAACATGGGAACACCACAAAAGATGACATGTGCCTGGCTGGTTCAAGAACCATAAGGAAGGAAATCCACAAACACCTATAGCAATGGTTAAAATCAGGCCTTTTCAACACCAAAGCCAGATGGGTGGGAAGAACAATGCAAAAAGTAAGAAAGAAGGGCTTCCCTGGTGGTACAGTGGTTGAGAATCTGCCTGCCAATGCAGGGGACATGGGTTCGAGCCCTGGTCTGGGAAGATCCCACATGCCGCGGAGCAGCTGGGCCTGTGAGCCAAAACTGCTGAGCCTGCGCGTCTGGAGCCTGTGCTCCGCAATAAGAGAGGCCGCGATAGTGACCCTCACACAGAAACGAAGACCCAACACAGCCAAAAATAAATAAATAAATTTATTTTAAAAAAAAAAAGTAAGAAAGAAGAAGACAGATGAACACAGTAAAGGGTCAAGGGAGCAATTAAGAGCAGAGCTGACTGTAGAGATTCCAGGTGTAATAATACAGTGACAGCAGGAAGATACCAAGCAGGGCAGCAGGGGAAAGGGACAGCTACACCCACTTCAGACCCTGTGGCCTTCACTAAGAGCATGGGTGTCCAGCCAGCCCAGCAATCTAGAGAGTGTTTAGTAAAAAAGAAATAATTTTTAAAGAAAAAGTTCAATAACTGCATAAAGAATCTTAAATGGTACCACTCTGAAACCCTACTACACAGTAACAAAACTTGGGGGCAGTGAATGGGCAGTTTAATGTCTACTCATTTAGTAGCAAACTAAATTTTATCAACTCAAACTGAAATAACTGAGATTATAGGGACTAATATGTGCAATATGATAAGTTAAATGATAAGAAAGTAAGAGCAAAACAATTGGGTGTATAAGTAAATGCACAAAGCAAAAGAAGCAAAAGAGTGAGGACAGAGAGAAGCAGAAAAATCTATAGTCATCCTAAAAGAGGAAACATGAGATTGTTATGCAATTTAAATAGAATAATGTAATTAGAAAAGAATTATCAATAAAATATAACTCTATGGAAGTATGACCTAAAGATCAGAAAACAAAAGCTAAACTTATGAAAATTATGAAAACTATGAAAATTAAGGCAATTATGGTCAAGTAAAGCTAATAAATTAGCTGTTAGAAACAATTTGAGCATCTTGACATTTTTTGAATGAATCTCAGTAAAAAAGTAGAGAGTAATTCTCTATCCCTGCTTTTTGATAAATAAGTACACAAATTAGTTTTCAGTAATAAATGTATTATTTCTGAGTCATATGTATTTTCTGAAGGTGCTGATATTGTTGGAAAACCCAATATAGCTTTAAGAAGCTACATGTATTTTAAGAGGGAGAGTCAGCAAACTATACCTGTCAAACAATTTTCCAAATTCAAAGATATGTATTAATATTTATAAACATTATTAATATTTAATACTATTTCACAGGTTGGAATGCAATCCATTTCTTTTTAACACCTTTATTGGAGTATAATTGCTTTACAATGGTGTGTTACTTTCTGTTTTATAACAAAGTGAATCAGCTATACATATACATATATCTCCTATCTCTTCCCTCTTGTGCCTCCCTGCCTCTCACCCTCCCTATCCCACCCCTCTAGGTGGTCACAAAGCACCGAGCTGATCTCCCTGTGCTATACAGCTGCTTCCCACTATCTATTTTACATTTGATAGTATATATATGTCCATGCCACTCTCTCGCTTCACCCCAGCTTACCCTTCCTCCTCCCTGTGTCCTCAAGTCCATTCTGTACGTCTGCATCTTTATTCCTGTCCTGTCCCTAGGTTCTTCAGAAACATTTTCTTTTTTTTTTAGATTCCATACATATGTGTTAGCATATGGTATTTGTTTTTCTCTTTCTGACTTACTTCACTCTGTATGACAGTCTCTAGGTCCATCCACCTCACTACACATAACTCAGTTTCGTTTCTTTTTATGGCTGAGTAATATTCCATTGTATATATGTGCCACATCTTCTTTATCCATTCATCTGTCGATGGACACTTAGGTTGCTTCCATGTCCTGGCTATTGTAAATAGAGCTGCAGTGAACATTGTGGTACATGACACTTTTTGACCTATGGTTTTCTCAGGGTATATGCCCATTCGTGGGATTGCTGGGTCGTATGGTAGATCTATTTTTAGTTTTTTAAGGAACCTCCATACTGTTCTCCATAGTGGCTGTATCAATTTACATTCCCACCAACAGTGCAAGAGGGTTCCCTTTTCACCATACCCTCTCCAGCATTTATTGTTTGTAGATTTTTTGATGGTGGCCATTCTGACAGGTGTGAGGTGATACCTCATTATAGTTTTGATTTGCATTTCTCTAATGATTAATGATGTTGAGCATTCTTTCACGTGTTTGTTGGCAATCTGTATATCTTCTTTGGAGAAATGTCTATTTAGGTCTTCTGCCCATTATTGAATTGGGATGTTTGTTTTTGGATATTGAGCTGCATGAGCTGCTTATAAATTCTGGAGATTAATCCTTTGTCAGTTGCTTCATTTGCAAATATTTTCTCCCATTCTGGGGGCTGTCCTTCCGTCTTGTTTATGGTTTCTTTTGCTGTGCAAAAGCTTTTAAGATTCATTATGCCCCATTTGTTTATTTTTGTTTTTATTTCCATTTCTCTAGGAGGTGGGTCAAAAAGGATCTTGCTGTGATTTAAGACATAGAGTGTTCTGCCTATGTTTCCCTCTAAGAGTTTTATAGTGTCTGGCTGTACACTTAGTTCTTTAATCCATTTTGAGTTTATTTTTGTATGCAGTGTTAGGGAGTGTTCTAATTTCATTCTTTTACATGTAGCTGTCCAGTTTTCCCAGCACCACTTATTGAAAGGGCTGTCCTTTCTCCATTGTATATTCTTGCCTCCTTTAACAAAGGTAAGGTGACCATATGTGCGGGGGTTTATCTCTGGGCTTTCTATCCTATTCCACTGATGTATATTTCTGTTATTGTTCCAGTACCATACTGTCTTGATTACTGTAGCTTTGTAGTATAGTCTGAAGTCAGGGAGCCTGATTCCTCCAGCTCCATTTTTCTTTCTCAAGATTGCTTTGGCTATTCGGGGTCTTTTATGTTTCCATACAAATTGTGAAATTTTTTTGTTCTAGTTCTGTGAAAAATGCCACTGGTAGTTTGATAGGGATTGCATGGAAAATGTAGATTGCTTTGGGTAGTGTAGTCATTTTCACAATGTTGATTCTTCCAATCCAAGAACATGGTATATCTCTCCATCTATTTGTATCACCTTTAATTTCTTTCATCAGTGTCATAGTTTTCTGCATACAGGTCTTTTGTCTCCTTAGGTAGGTTTATTCCTAGGTATTTTATTCTTTTTGTTGCAATGGTAAATGGGAGTGTTTCCTTAATTTCTCTTTCAGATTTTTCATCACTAGTGTATAGGAATGCAAGAGATTTCTGTGCATTAATATTGTATCCTGCTACTTTACCAAATTAATTGATTAGGTCTTGTAGTTTTCTAGTGGCATCTTTAGGATTCTCTATGTATAGTATCATGTCATCTGCAAACAGTGACAGCTTTACTTCTTCTTTTCTGATTTGGATTCCTTTTATTTCTTTTGTTCTCTGATTGCTGAGGCTAAAAATTCCAAAACTATGTTGAATAATAGTGGTGAGAGTGGACAACCTTGTATTGTCCCTGATCTTAGAGGAAATGGTTTCAGTTTTTCACCATTGACAACGATGTTGGCTGTGGGTTTGTCATATATGGCCTTTATTATGTTGAGATAAGTTCCCTCTATGTCTACTTTCTGGAGCGTTTTTATCATAAATGGGTGTTGAATTTTGTCAAAAGCTTTTTCTGCATCTGTTGAGATGATCATATGGTTTTTCTCCTTCAATTTGTTAATATGTTTTATCACACTGATTGATTTGCATATATTGAAGAATCCTTGCATTCCTGGGATAAACCCCACTTGATCATGGTGTGTGATCCTTTTAATGTGCTGTTGGATTCTGTTTGCTAGTATTTTGTTGAGGATTTTTGCATCGATGTTCATCAGTGATATTGGCCTGTAGTTTTCTTTCTTTGTGACATCTTTGTCTGGTATTGGTATCAGGGTGATGGTGGCCTCATATAATGAGTTGGGGAGTGTTCCTCTCTCTGCTATATTTTGGAAGACTTTGAGAAGGATAGGTGTTAACTCTTCTCTAAACGTTTCATAGAATTCGCCTGAGAAGATCTGGTCCTGGGCTTTTGTTTGTTGGAAGATTTTTAATCACAGCCTCAATTTTAGTGCTTGTGATTGGTCTGTTTATATTTTCTATTTCTTCCTGGCTCAGTCTTGGAAAGTTGTGCTTTTCTAAGAATTTGTCCATTTTTTCCAGGTTGTCCATTTTATTGGCATAGAGTTGCTTGTAGTAATCTCTCATGATCCTTTGTATTTCTGCAGTGTCAGTTGTTACTTCTCCTTTTCACTTCTAATTCTATTGATTTGAGTCTTCTCCCTTTTTTTCTTGATGAGTCTCGCTAATGGTTTATCAATTTTGTTTATCTTCTCAGAGAACCAGCTTTTAGTTTTATTGATCTTTGCTATTGTTTCCTTCATTTCTTTTTCATTTATTTCTGATCTGATTTTTATGATTTCTTTCCTTCAGCTAACTTTGGGGGTTCTTTTCTTCTTTCTCTAATTGCTTTAGGTGTAAGGTTAGATTGTCTATTTGAGATGTTTGTTGTTTCTTGAGGTAGGATTGTAATGCTATAAAGTTCCCACTTAGAACTGCTTTTGCTGCATCCCATAGGTTTTGGTTCGTCGTGTTTTCATTGTCATTTGTTTCTAGGTATTTTTAGATTTCCTCTTTGATTTCTTCAGTGATCTCTTGGTTATTTAGTAGTGTATTGTTTAGTGTCCATGTATTTGTATTTTTTACAGATTTTTTGCCTGTAATTGATATCTAGTCTCATAGCATTATTGTCAGAAAAGATACTTGATATTATTTTAATTTTCTTAAATTTCCCAAGGCTTGATTTGTGACCCAAGATATGATCTATCCTGCAGAATGATCCAGGAACACTTGAGAAGAAAGTGTATTCTGATTTCTTTGGATGGAATGTCCTATAAATATAAATTAAATCCATCTTTTTTAATGCCTCATTCAAAGTTTGTGTTTATTTCTTTTCATTTTGGATGATCTGTCCATTGCTGAAAGGGGGTGTTAAAGTCCCCTACTATGATTGTGTTACTGTCAATTTCCCCTTTTATGGCTATTAGCACTTGCCTTATGTATTGAGTTGCTCCTATGTTGGGTGCATAAATATTTACAATTGTTATATTTCTTCTTGGATTGACCTCTTGATCATTATGTAGTGTCCTTCTTTGTCTCTTATAATAGTCTTTATTTTAAAGTCTATTTTGTCTGATATGAGAATTGCTACTCCAGCTTTCTTTTGATTTCCATTTGCATGGAATATCTTTTTCCATCTCCTCATTTTCAATCTGTATGTGTCAGTAGGTCTGAAGTGGTTCTCTTGTAGACAGCATATATATGGGTCTTGTTTTTGTATCCATTCAGCTAGTCTGTCTCTTGGTTGGAGCATTTAATTCATTTACATTTAAGGTAGTTATCGATATGTGTTCCTATTACTATTTTCTTAATTGTTTTGTGTTTGTTATTGTAGGTCTTTTCCTTCTCTTGTGTATCCTGCCTAGAGAAGTTCCTTTAGCATTTGTTGTGAAGCTGGTTTGTTGGTGCTGAATTCTCTTAGCTTTTGCTTGTCTGTAAAGGTTTTAATTTCTCCATCAAATCTGAATGAGATCCTTGCTGGGTAGAGTAATCTTGGTTGTAGGTTTTTCTCTTTCATCACTTAAAATATGTCCTGCCACTCCCTTCTGGCTTGCAGAGTTTCTGCTGAAAGATCAGCTGTTAATCTTATGGGGATTCCCTTGTATGGTATTTGTTGTTTTTCCCTTGCTGCTTTTAATATTTTTTCTTTGTATTTAATTTTTGATAGTATGATTAATATGTATCTTGGCATGTTTCTCCTTGGATTTATCCTGTATCGGACTCTCTGTGTTTCTTGGACTTGATTGACTATTTCCTTTCCCATATTAGGGAAGTTTTCCACTATAATCCCTTCAAATATTTTCTCAGTCCCTTTCTTTTTCTCTTCTTCTTCTGGGACCCTTATAATTCGAATGTTGTTGCGTTTAATGTTGTCCCAGAGGTCTCTGGGACTGTCCTCAATTCTTTTCATTCTTTTTTCTTTATTCTGCTCTGTAGTACTTATTCCACTATTTTATCTTCCCGGTCACTTATCCGTTCTTCTGCCTCAGTTATTCTTCTATTGATTCCTTCTAGAGAATTTTTAATTTTATTTACTGTGTTGTTCATCATTGTTTGTTTGCTCTTTAGTTCTTCTAAGTCCTTGTTAAATGTTTCTTGTATTTTCTCCATTCTATTTCCAAGATTTTGGATCATCTTTATTATCATTACTCTGAAGTCTTTTTCAGGTAGACTGCCTATTTCCTTTTCATTTGTTTGGTCTGGTGGGTTTTTACCTTGCTCCTTCATCTGCTGTGTTTCTCTGTCTTCTCATTTTGCTTAATTTGCTGTGTTTGGGGTCTCCTTTTCTCAGGCTGCAGGTTCGTAGTTCCTGTTGTGTTTGGTGTCTGCCCCCAGTGGCTAAGGTTGGTTCAGTGTGTTGTGTACGCTTCCTGGTGGAAGGGACTGGTGCCTGTGTTCTGGTGGATGAGGCTGCATCTTGTCTTTCTTGTGGGCAGGACAGTGTCCGGTGGTGTGTTTTGGGGTGTCTGTGGCCTTATTATGATTTTAGGCAGCCTGTCTGCTAATGGGTGGTTTTGTGTTCCTGTCTTGCTAGTTGTTTGGCATAGGGTGTCCAGGACTATAGCTTGCTGGTCGTTGAGTGGAGCTGGGTCTTAGCCTTGAGATGGAGATCTCTGGGAGAGCTTTTACTGTTTGATATTATGTGGAGCTGGGAGGTCTCTGGTGGACCAGTGTCCTGAACTCAGCTCTCCCACCTCAGAGGCACAGGCCTGACACCTGGCTGGAGCACGAAGGCCCTGTCAGCCACACGGCTGCTGGTGTTGGAGGGGTTCCTGCAGAGGCAAGGGGCAGCCTCTGTGGCTCACCATGGGAACAAGGACACTGCAGCAGAAGTTCTGGGAAGTACTCCTCGGTGTGAGCCCTCCCAGAGTCTCTGAAATCCATTTTAAGGACTACTTTACAAAAGTTCTACCCTAGCAGGGGCTAGTAAATTACATTCTTAGGGAATTTCACCAGTACCAGGTAACTGCTTGCCTAAATACCAATGCTTCAGGTGTCTCATAAAATATAGACTTATACATGTATAAGTTTTTATAATGTAAAAATTATATTCGTGTCCCCAGATATGTTTTTTAAAGTATAGCTAATTTACAATGTTGTGTTAGTTTCGAGTATACAGCAAAGTGATTCAGTTATACATATATATGTATATCCTATATATAAATATAGAATATACATGTATGTGTTTTATCCTAATTGCCTACATTAGTGGTTCTCAACACTTTTTTTTTCAGCTTTAACGTATGTACTGGCCAATGTTCACAAGTTCCATTCCCTTGGTTACACAGATTTTGCTGACACAAAGAAAGAAATAGCTGGGACCTCTGGATGTAATGCAGAGTTATAATTCACATTTTTATTCATACTTTCTTCATCCTTACGGTCTTCCTTACTGTTAAAACTAAATAATAATAATAATAATTGCAACTTATTAGGATTTAAATGATTCATAATCTCTCACATATTATCAGTACATAAGCAGCAGTTGCATTTCAAGGACAGGCTGTGAAATGCGAACATTTCTCACTTAGCTAATGATTATAACTCCACCCCTTTCCTCCCATATCAGAAAGCACGTAAGAGAGAGAATCTTGGGTCTATCTTAATTTTTAACAAAAGGTAACTAACTCATTTATAAACTTTGGTACTCTTGTTAGTAACAAACGACCTATATCTGGGTTCACAATCCATTTTTATCACAGTTGCGTAAGTGTGGCTTGACATCGTTTTGAAGAACTGTTAACCTGTTAAATGCAAACTGAAGTGTCTGTAAAGAAAAAATTCAATTTCATATGTTGTGTCTTCAGAGGGAAAAAAAAAGACAGTAATTCTGGATCATTATAGAACATGCATTTGGAGAACAGGGTCAATGTATATTAATAATTTTTATTATTTTCTATTTCCCAAGGTCACAGCCTTCATTCTACCTATGGACCAGAGTTTAATGAAAACATGAAATGTTATTATAAAAGAAACAGCATAAGAAAATTCATCATCATGCAGATCCTATGCAGATTTTCAAAATCTCATTATGACCTTAATATGCAATTTCTAATGTTCCTTGTGCCTGGTGTGACATGATGGTGAGGGAGGAGCAGCAGGGAAGAAGTGGCTTAAAGTATTTAGGAGTCTGAGTTGATAGTAAAGCTCAATATGAGTCAACAGTAGCAGGAGGCAATCAAAAACTCTCACACATTCTTTATTAGAAATGTAATATTCAGAACGGGTTCCCTGCCTCACAGACTATGCCTAGATTAATATGTGCTATTTGAACCTCACCTTCTTGAATGGGACGTGGAAAAAGAAGAGAAAATTTAAAAAAAAGTGACTGGGATGGGTTTGAAATCCTGTATAAAAGAACTGCCTTGAGGACATGCTAGGTAAGATAAGCCAGTCACAAAAATTTTATGATTCCACTTCTATGAGGGTCTTAGAGCAGTCAAATTCATTGCGACAGGGACTCAGGGGAAGGTGGCATGTGGAGTGGCCATTTTATTTTATTTTATTTTTTGCCCACGCTGCACGGCTTGTGGGATCTGAGTTCCCCGACTAGGGATTGAACACGGGCCACACAGTGAAAGCCCAGAATCCTAACCAATAGGCCACAAGGAACTCTGGAGCTGTCATTTTTAATGGGTATAGAGGTTCAGTTTTGTAAGATGAAAAAGAGCTCTGGGGATTGGTTGCACAACAATGTGAATGTACTTAATACTATGGAACAGTTGATTTAAAAATAGTTAAGATGGTAAATTTTATGCTATGTGCATTTTACCACAATTAAAAGCTTAAAAGGAAATCTGCTGAAAGAACAAAGATTGTTTAACCAGGAAAAGAGAAAGACTCAGGGTCAAAAGATAGAAGAAAGAGGTCAAATCCATTAATGAAGAATCACTACATGGGAAAAAAACACAAAACAAAACACAACTTATTCTTGTGACCTTAAGAAAAAGCCAGCACCAGCTGGTACTAGCAACTGGGCTACAAATTTTAGCTCAACATACATAAGAACAATTCAACAGTCAGAATGTAGGACAGAAAGATAGAATAAATGATTGATACCTATGATTCATGATATTAGTGACCCTGAATAATACATGCCCCAGGAACCAGTTAGTAGCAGTGATGTAGTATAAAGAGCATTGGGGAAGGAGTCAGACGATCTAAGTGTATGTAAGTCCACCCTTGTTACTAAATAGCTGTTACTATCTTAACATACTTTAATGGAACTTAATGTCCTTATCTGTAAATTAAGGGGTTGGAAAGGACTTCCAAGTCAAATGGCAACTGAGGTGGGCATTTAACTCCACACCACACTGATTTCTACTCAAATAATCAAAAGAGGAAAAAAATTGTGTAGCTATGTCAGAAACGAGGAGATGTGGGGCAGATATAGTGCACATAGGTCAGACCAAAAGCAGACACCAAGATGCTATCTGCAACTCTTACCAGTGAGAGAGCATCTAAAGAGTAGAAAGGATCTTGGAGCATCACGTTACAAACCTGATTATCAACATAATTTAGAGGAGTCAGAAATCAATTCATGGCTGAGCCTGGGAAGAGATGAAAAACATCCCTTTGAATCACTTTGACACTGCAGAGCATCAATTGATCAGCTGTTCTAGACTGCGGTTTGACTTTGTCTCCTCTCTTTATTGAACCCCATTCAAAAGATAGTAAAGGATAAAAGTCCTCTAAGACTAGATGGAGGCCTTCAGCAGATGGGCTGTTTCAACATATTTCTAGAAGAGAAAAAGCAGATGGAAGAGTGCTGACAAATGAGATAAAATTGTGGAAGCTGTAGTCTAGAGTTCAAATAAAGTAGGAATCAGGGCAGTAGAGAGATAATCAAGTCTCCAACTTAAGACCAAGAACAGGTAAGACAAAGGACAGGAGGGGAGAGGGAGCAGACAATAGGGTAGTTGATTGCCGGTCTGTGTGTACCGCAGAGAAGTTGATTCACTTGACCCATACTGAATGGCCCAACCCAGTCAAAGCTACAGATGTCTGCAGTCCCAGCTGATACCAGGTAGAACAGAACCATCCAGGTGAGTCCAATCAAGCCAGAGGTTCATGAAATATAACTTTTAAGCCACTAAGTCTTGTTATACAGTAATATATAACTGACATACACATCCTCCCATGTTAGACTGATGATAAAATATACAATTTGTTTTCATCTGACTTAGACTTAAAATATTTGTTGTCTCTTTAAAATAATGATTCTTAAACTTGTTAAATCATCAGGAAAAGACAATTTCTCCTCATGAATCAAAAACTATGTCTTATCTTTAAGTCCATACTGTCTTGAGCAGTAGTATAGCTGGTCATTTTGTAAATATTTATTTAAGATATGATGCTTTTCAAGAGATATACATTTATAATGTCAAAACGAAATGGGAGGGGTGGGATAGGGAGGGTGGGAGGGACGGAAATGCAAGAGGGAAGAGATATGGGGATATATGTATATGTATAACTGATTCACTTTGTTATAAAGCAGAAACTAACACACCATTGTAAAGCAGTTATACTCCAATAAAGATGTTTAAAAAAAAAAGACTAAATGGGGTGTAAAGAATGAAAAGTTTTTGATAAGCAGCATAAAAATCTCAATAAAAGACATTCTTTTGGAAATTATTTTGAGCATTTAAAGGAGAATGACATTAACAGATGGAATGCTTTCCTTCAAAAAAATAACCAAAAAAAAAAAAAAAAAAATGGAAGGAAAAAAAGAAAATAACGTTTAGTAATCTCTCTGTTGGTCATATTGAATTGACCTTTGGTTTCTGATTACTTTTGAGAACATATTTCCTGTACTGTCATGTAGAGTTTTGCAAGTTTTTAAGTTCAAAGCCAAATTTCAAATTCACATATTTTTACTACACTGTAAAGAACAAAAATACATGCATTTTTTAAGATACCTCTCATGTGATTACTTTGCGATTTCAATAGTCTATGCCACTAAAGTTCCCCTTTTTAATTCTTGAAGGTGATGTTGAATATATGCGTGACTGAGAATCCAATGTAAACATTAATCTTGGCTGCAATTTATGATTATTTGATCCCAGTGAGAGTATGTAACTATGAAGAATAGCTCAAGAAGATATACTTTCTATTCTGTAAGTTTAAAAAAAAAAGAGGATTAGGAATAAAACATTTTTATTTGAGAATATCTCCACACTTAAGAATGTAATTAACCTTTTCCAAGAAATAACTTACTACCTTAAATATGAAGGATAATAAATAATCTGAATTGAATTACTATCAGAACTGCATGATAATTGTATCTCGGTAACAAATAATGTATCTGTTATTTTGATAGAGTGTAAACCATTTATTTGAAAATATCATTGATTTTATTTACCTTTAATTACATGACATCTATAAAATATTTCAAATTTAGATAGGTGGCTAATATTCTGACAATAATATTACAATTATTGCAATCCTATATCTTGAAACTAGAGAGCATCTGGAGGTGTTATCCATCTCTAAAATATCATACCTGTTTGATGTCAAAAACTCTTCCCATTTCTCCTGACAGCCAATAACTTTGCCTGCCTGGATCAAGTACATCTATCAGCAAATTTCTTCCCTTAATAGAATAAACCCTGAACTTAGAAAGGCTAGTATGGTGTTAAAAGACTCTTAAATTATAATTTCTTATATCTATAAAGGACCTAACAATTTACACGCACATTATTACTTGATGTGCAAAGCAACCCCATGGGATAGCCAAAGATGATTATTCTTGTGGTACAGGTCAAAAAAAGGAGACTGTGAAAAGCCTTGTCCGAGTTGACAGTTAGTAAATGGCGCAGTGGGGACTCAATCCAGGACATGCCTGGTTTGTTTTTTTTTTTTTTTTTAAACATCTTTATTGAAGTATAATTGCCTTACAATGGTGTGTTAGCTTCTGCTTTATAACAAAGTGAATCAGTTATACATATACAATATGTTCCCATTTCTCTTCCCTCTTGCATCTCCCTCCCTCCCACCCTCCCCATCCCACCCCTCTAGGTGGTCACAAAGCACCGAGCTGATCTTCCTGTGCTATGCGGCTGCTTCCCACTAGTTATCTATTTTACATTTGGTAGTGTATATATGTCCATGACACTCTCTTACCCTGTCACATCTCACCCCACCCCCTCCCCATATCCTCAAGTCCATTCTCTAGTAGGTCTGTGTCTTTATTCCCATCTTGCCACTAGGTTCTTCATGGCCTTTTTTTTTTTTTTCCTTAGATTCCGTATATATGTGTTAGCATACTGTATTTGTTTTTCTCTTTCTGACTTACTTCACTCTGTATGACAGACTCTAACTCCATCCACCTCATTACAAATACCTCCATTTCATTTCTTTTTATGGCTGAGTAATATTCCATTGTATATATGTGCCACATCTTCTTTATCCATTCATCTGTCGATGGACATTTAGGTTGCTTCCATGTCCTGGCTATTGTAAATAGAGCTGCAATGAACATTGTGGTACATGACACTTTTTGACCTATGGTTTTCTCAGGGTATATGCCCAGTAGTGGGATTGCTGGGTCGTATGGTAGTTCTATTTGTAGTTTTTTAAGGAACCTCCATACTGTTCTCCATAGTGGCTGTATCAATTTACATTCCCACCAACAGTGCAAGAGTGTTCCCTTTCCTCCACACCCTCTCCAGCACTTATTGTTTCTAGATTTTTTGATGATGGCCATTCTGACCGGTGTGAGATGATATCTCATTGTAGTTTTGATTTGCATTTCTCTAATGATTAATGATGTTGAGCATTCCTTCATGTGTCTGTAGGCCATCTGTATATCCTCTTTGGAGAAATGTCTATTTAGGTCTTCTGCCCATTTTTGGATTGGGTTGTTCGTTTTTTTTTTTTATTGAGCTGCATGAGCTGCTTGTAAATCTTGGAGATTAATCCTTTGTCAGTTGCTTCATTTGCAAATATTTTCTCCCATTCTGATGGTTGTCTTTTGGTCTTGTTTATGGTTTCCTTTGCTGTGCAAAAGCTTTTAAGTTTCATCAGGTCCCATTTGTTTATTTGTGTTCTTATTTCCATTTCTCTGGGAGCTGGGTCAAAAAGAATCTTGCTGTGATGTATGTCATAGAGTGTTCTGCCTATGTTTTCCTCTAAGAGTTTGATAGTGTCTGGACATGCCTGGTTTAATGCACTTGCTACTGTATCATGCTGTTTCCAACCACACAATATACTATAATTTGAGGGATTGATAGCAGAACCTACAACTGTTGACTTAAAAAGGAAAGTGTACATTTATTTTATGTTGTATTAGAAATTACAGAATATTGTAAAGGACGGGGACATAACGTGTGGTTATTGTCAAGAAGAGCCTTTGCAAAAACAGTGCCTCAGCAGAACATATATTTCCTCCCTGTGTGTCTTCTGATTCACGTCTGCTTAGCTTACTCAGAAAACATAAATTTTTTACTACCACCCCTTCTGAGGAAGCAATCTTGCTACAGAAGAGCAAAATGCATGCTATTCTGTACTCATAAATCAAAAATATAGCTGGCTAAATTCTGATTTCAGAGTCACCATTGTTGGCAATGATATACAAGCCAAAAGAAACTTTCTTTGTTAAAAAAAAAAAATGGTTTCAGTGCTATGTTCTTAATATATAAAATAAATACAAATATTTGGCAAAATGTTATATTTGAACCCTGTTTCAGAAATACTTGAATTTGTCCTGATAGAGGCAGAAATTCTTGACATCTTAATTTCTGGATGTGAGAGTGCACTCTGATGTAAGAGTGGCAGTTGCAGATCTTATTATTAGGAGATGGTGATTTAATTTCATAAATCCTTGACTTTTGTGTGGCAGAAATATGTAGCAAAGCTCCAAGAAATTGAGAAACACTGTACTGGCCCAATCATGCCTAGCAGTGATTTGAAATTAGGTAAAGCAGAATCCTTCAAGCCAGAGAGAGTACATCGACATAAATAACAGGAGATTCTGTGTGACTGCATCAGCTCTTATCTTTATAACGGCAAACACCGAGCAGCTGAAGCCAGCAAACTCCATCAATGCCACAATGAAATGGGCTTGACTCATAACTGCAGGACACAAATATGCCTATCTTCCTCCAAGGGCGATGACGACTCTTAAACACTAAAGGCTCAGTTCTGGATTTTCTGGTAAGATCCCAAGACAGCCCAGCACTTAAATATATCTCCAATTTTTTAAATGTTTCTTTTTCACTAGGTGGGACAAATTTTCCCTCTTTTCTGCATTCTTTTGTTACTAGTACATTTTGCCTAACAAGCAAGAATCTTCTCTGAAATAGCCTATCTTCTGAAAGGGTAAAAATGAATTTTATCGGACCAGAGGCGAAAGAAATGTATACAGGTCACTGTCCTCTCTCAAATGCAGGCATATTAAAATCACATTACCTTCATATTTTAAAGCACATAGGGGGAAAAAATCATAGTTATCTTTTTCAGCCAGGCTGTTTCCCAGCATTACTATATAAGAAATTCACTATTAACAGTGAACCTGGGCATTATTCTTCATGGGTTATATTTCTATCTGTTCCATCCATCTTGCATTGGCACTCTTGAAGATTCCTTTATTTAACCCATTACATATATGGCTAAAGAAATATATGTACCTGTTGTTTATCATCTTAGCTATTAAATATTGCCAATTGAATTATTTGAGTGAAACTCAGTATCATTAAAATTATTACCCTGTTTTATAGTTACAATTTCCTTATTTTAAATCAACCTCAGAAATGTGTTTGGCATAACTGTATCTGCATTTACCCTCAGATGAACTTAAGCCTCATCAAACGAAAAGACACCAAAATGTCATCTAAATATAATCTGATCATGTATCCACGGTTAAATTAACCTTTGATTATATAATTGTTTTGAGCAATGGAGCCTCAGCATTGAAAGTATTTTTCATTACAGATCAATAAGGCTAATGAAATCAACCATTTGCAGGGCAAATGTCAATCCACTGGACCATGTTGGTAAGGAGACCTCCAATGTGAAAATGTCACTCTAGAAAAGAATACAGTGTGCAGTGGGCTGATGACAAATGGGCCCCTTCTGATGGCCACAAAGCCCCAAGCCAACCGCGTGCCTTCTATCACCACAGACCACCTCTTGTCCTTTAGAGCAAAGATGATGCTATCAGTTCATTATCTACTGAGTGGATGTTTTGTGGTTTGGGTTTGCTTTCCCCATGGGAGAGAAGATAGGTTGAAAAAAATCTACATTCATTACTGTCTGGACTACACTCATTTATGAGAAGGTTGGCCAAGGACAGACGATAAGGGGGCAGGTAATTAATCTCTGTGGAGTTCAAGCCCAATACAGAGGCTTTGTGATAACTCTGCCTAACCAACTAAGGTAACTTCTTAAGACGTGACTGTGACCTTTATATATATATAAAATGGCATCTGCACACCATTCTTTTGCAAGGGTCAAGCTCATTTTTTTCTGTCTTAATATTTTAATGTTTGTAGCAGGAACATCCTTTCATTCCCTCTCTAACTTATTTCCCCCAGCTTCTATGAGGTGTTGCTCCTTACGTTTGCTGCTGGCTAGAGCTGCTACTGCTCCAATTCTTCCCTAGTTTTGTGGTAGTTTGTTCTTTCTGCTATGGCTTCTGGTACATAACACACACATGTAAGCGCCATGTATAAATACACATGCACACTCACATACCTATGTTGGCTAGCTCCTGCTTCGTTGCTAACAGTTCCATTTTCTTTTGTTGTTGTTAAGGGTCAACACTTTGCAGATGGGGTGATCATGTGACTTTCTGATCAATGAGACAGAAGAAGCAGATTTTAGGTGTGGTTGACAGAGCTGGTAGCTCTCCGGCTCTCTCCTTCCAGTCTAAAATGCAGACGAGATGGCCAAAGCTATAGTGAACACCTTTAATAATGCTGTAAGGTGGAGAATGGGACCCACTGTACCAGCCTTGGACCACTTGCCTCTAGATTTTTTTGTTACATAAGATAAAAATAATTCCCTACCTCATTTAGACCGCTGCCTTTCAGATCCATGTGACTGATCTATTCCTAAGACAGATTCCATGTATAATTATTACCCTATTCATGCCAAGCACTTTATATGTATTAATTTAATCTTCATGACCCTTCAAGACATTTTTGTCCCCGTTTTACAGATGATGAAACTGAGTGTCAGACACGAATCATTTAAGTTAACTTTATAATTTAAAGTTAGTCCAGGGCTTCCCTGGTGGCGCAGTGGTTGAGAATCTGCCTGCCGATGCAGGGGACACGGGTTCGAGTCCTGGTCTGGGAAGATCCCACATGCCGCGGAGCAACTGAGCCCGTGAGCCACAATTACTGAGCCTGAGCGTCTGGAGCCTGTGCTCCGCAACAAGAGAGGCCACGATAGTGAGAGGCCCGCGCACTGCGATGAAGAGTGGTCCCCGCTTGCCACAACTAGAAAAAGCCCTCGCACAGAAACGAAGACCCAACACAGCCAAAAATAAATAAATAAATAAATAAATTTTTTAAAAAAACAAAAAACTCCTTAAAGTTAGTCCATTATTAACCACTATACTACGTTCTCTTTCACACTGCTTTTCCGAGTTCATCCTCTTTAGATTTGTTGCTTCAGTGAGCTTAGGGACTGATTCTTTGCACTAAAAACTCTCCTGGAGCCACATGTGCGTTCCAAGATGTTGTGGAGGGCTGAGGTAGTAAATAGTTCACGCCCTTGAGTGAGATTATCTGGATTCAAGTCTCAGCAGGACTAAAGCTATCTGTAAGGCTTTGGCCAAAGTACTTTTAAACTTTCAAAGCCTGTTTGCTTATCTTTAAAATGGGACAAAAATTGTACCAAGGAAATGAAAGCTGTTACAAGAATTATTTAACACTTGTAAACCAATGAAAATGATGTCTAATCATGGTAGGCATGCAACAAGAAAGCATTCACTGCTTTGATTCCTATATAGTCCTGACTTTTAAGGAGCTTATACAAATTAGGTCATGGTTTCCTTCGTAAGAGCCAAAAGACCATTGACTTTCACCAGTAACTGGAAATAAAAGTTTTGGTAATTTTCTGATAGCCACACTGAGGCAATGTTGAAGTAAAACCCAAATTCTGGAGAGAAAAAAAGAGAGAAAGAAAAAAAGCTAATAATTCATAAGGCAAAAAAAAAAAAAAAAAGTACTGTTTTATTTACTGAAGTGGGTGAACCTCTGATGGCTTTATAAAAGTAGACAATTCCAAGAATCCTGTGGAACCTTGTTTCCTCTTGGATGACAAAGCTAGAAAATCACTGGGGAGCATGGAAACAGACTTTTTGAGACTGAATGCCATTGAACAGTCAATGAGAAGTAAAAATACAGAGAAAGCAGGAGAATGGTGATATGGGGGGAATGGAAGTCTAGCTGAAGCCAAAAAAAAAAAAAAGGAAACCAAAGACAATGCAATCAGTCTCCTGTTCAAGATGCAGATGTAGGGCAGAGGTAGAGGCAGAGACCTTTCTATTAAGGAAGAATGTATTAAAAATATCTGGTGGTAGAACTGGCAATACGAAAACACTCAAATATAAAGTGGAGAAAAATGGGGGGAAAAAAACCCCTTAGGTCCAATTCTGTAGCCTTTTAGTTTATATGTGATGTAACATTTTATTTTTTTTATTTTTTTATTTTTTAATGAATAGCGCAGTTTGCTTTTTTTTTTTTTTTAAAGAAATTCACGTTCTTTTATTTATTTATTTATTTATTTATGACTGTGTTGGGTCTTCGTTTCTGTGCGAGGGCTTTCTCTAGTTGCGGCAAGTGGGGACCACTCTTCATCGCGGTGCGCGGGCCTCTCACCATCGCAGCCTCTCGTTGCGGAGCACAGGCTCCAGACGCGCAGGCTCAGTAATTGTGGCTCACGGGCCCAGTCGCTCCGTGGCATGTGGGATCTTCCCAGACCAGGGCTCGAACCCGTGTCCCCTGCATTGGCAGGCAGATTCTCAACCACTGCGCCACCAGGGAAGCCCTGATGTAACATTTTAAACGAGACAACTGAAGCAACATGCTATATTTAGTGATCCTTAGATCACCTACAAATGGAAATGATTTATAATGGAACAAAATTTTGGAACAGGTTCAAAACAAGAGAAGAAAATGGCTCAGGATCGAGATTCTAATTCACAATTTCCTGAAACTCAACACAAGTTGACAGTATTACTAGGGATGATCCCATCAAGGACATGTTGAACTCTGAATTTTTTTTTTTTTTTGTTCTATGGATTCCTTTCCTTCAAAAATTATTATATAATATTAAGATATTCTCCAGAGATAACCACCTGAATATGATATTTCTATGGATTATTTACCACTCATAGCAGGGTAAGAGGTTTATTGCCCTAAACTCCCACAATATACAGATATATTGAGAATTGAATGACTATATTTTCTAACAGATGAAAAGCCACAAAACCACAAGCTTACCTTTTAATGAAGAGGTGTAGCTTATCTGCCAATTCTTAAGAAATTATAGCGTAATTTGTGTATTTATTAAAGCAATTATTATGTATGCTTCATTTTGTTTATTCTTTCTTCCTCTTTCCTCAACCATAGTTCTAGGAGATTGATAGACTTTCTACTTGGTATTCCACCCTCCAAAATGTCCAGTTGGTCATCATCAATTGGCCTTATCTTTTTGTGTCATCATTACCTGATAGCATTCTCTTCTTATGCCCTTTTAAAATCCCCATCACCTCCCCTATATCTAGATGACTTTCATTTCATTTCAGCAGATCTCCTGTGAATACTGCCTTTACTTTTAGGCTCTAAGATTTATAAATCTCAATAGTACTACCTAAAGAAAAACATGCCTGGTCAGGAAACATTAGGTGCGAAGGCTTGCTGCTAAAAAGATTAACCATGAATATCATGATAGTTTGTATACAGAATACTACAGATGGAATCAGTGGGCTTTTCTGGGCAAAGAATGATTCAGCCATTTAAAATCACCATTCAAGGGCCCAAATCTCATTTGGAACTGTTTAACTAAGTTCGGTTAGCAAGTTGCTCCAAGCCCCACATGACTAGCCTGCCTTATTTTGTCAAACATTACTCTAAGAGGGCCAGAGAACACCATTTTAAACAAACTATGCCCAGTTATTTCCAAATGACAAAGTAGTCCAAAGCACTGTTTTATTAACTATATATAAAAGGTAAAAATTTCTGGTTTTCAGAAGAATGAGTACAGATGTTAAAGGCATTGTTCCATTGCTTGCCCCTTTCTCTGCCTGGAAACCACACTGCAGAACCCAATATACGGTGGATGAAAACAGTATACAGTAGATGAAAATGACTTCGTGGATGGGAGGAAGGTCAAACCCCAGTGCCTGCAGAGGGAACACAGACGAGGAGGAAGAAGTTGACTCACCCCTTAAAACCCCACTCTGAGGGAAAACCATTACCACCTAAGAATTATTTACCAAGCCAAATGTCAGTGGTGATGGGAGAATAAAAACATTTTTCAGACAAAATATTTAGAGATTGTATTGCTTCTCATGAAGCTACTGGAGGATATCCTTCATCAAAATATCGGTGTAAAGCAGAAAACAGGGATTCCAATAGAGAAGAGAAGCAGAGGGGTTTCCCAGGACCTGGGAGAGAAGAGAAGTCGCAGGATGAAAGCTATGCAGCAGATATTACCGGTGAGCAGTCCACACTGGAGAGGGGAAAACAGAGGGCTTAGGAGGGAAGTGTCCAGAAAAACACTGAAACCAGTCTATTACCCAAACAGGTTCATCTTGGAGAAAAATTATATTGTGAGACCTTTCTCAAAGATGCCAGGAAGTAGTGGAAGATGTAGACATACATAGGTTCAAACATTTGAACGTAACTTTTAAAAACTAACAAAAATTCAAGAAAAACAAAAAGGTTTGCAGACAGGAAATGCAATCACTGCAAATAACTTGAAAGAGCAGGGAATATTTCCATAGTCATCACGGTGAAAACCCTGAAGAGAGATTTAAGTCACTTATTAGGAAGATTTGGAGAGGAAAGGAGACAGAATCTCAGACTGCCAAGATGACCATGTACCGTAAGAGGAAATCAGTAGGTGTCTAGAATGGATGAATCAAGAGAATGCAGGGCACATATACATACTAATGGAGAAGGCAAATACCAAAGTAAACTGCTGAAAGGGTGCAAAATGATTGTTTCTGGGGAGAGACTGAGAGAGAGATTCAGAAGACTGATGCTTTTTCATCTAAATCTTTTAGTATTATTTGACTTTTTAAACTATGTACACAAATTACTTTGCTACAGAATGGAAATTATTTTAAATGCCAACAATCCATATAAAAAGCCTTTCTTACATTAAAAAAAAAATCCCTTCTTAATGACTACATCTGAATTCATAGAAAACCAGCATGAATATTAAAAATATGCATTTTTTTGGAAAAAAGGTAGATGACATAATCTGGATAGCTTTAACTACTGTTTAAATTATCTTGAGATTAAATGTGATAACTTAGCAAATTAAACACTGACAGCCAAAAAAAAAAAAAACCTCATTTCCTATTCATGGCTTCAGCAAGCTACACTTCCTATTTCTGACTTGACTTTCTAATTAAAAAAAAAAAACCTAATAACATATTGATAAAATGTCATTCTTAGAAATATCACTCAAGGGAAATCAAAAAATGTTTTATGGTGAATATTAATTCATCTGGTCCTAAGAATGAGTCCTAGAAACCTTTTCAAAACATACCTGTCTATCCAGAGCAAACGCTGGTTGGTCCTTCTGCCAAGTCAGTCACGTATGGCTGTGTGTGAGGAAGCCTTCTTGAGGCTCCGACATAGAAATGCCCACTAGGGTACAGGTAGGTCTCCACCAAGGCGTTCTTCCTGCACAGGTGACAGGCGCCAGCCTTGCCAGAAACAATACCACCTGTGCAGTCATCTCTCTACTTGTTGGCTCTCCTGCTGGAGTGTAAGCCCCTCGAGGGCTACGACCATGTCTTATTCACCTTCGTTGCTCCAACCGAGCAACAAAGCCTGATATCCAGCAGTTTCCAGATAAATATTTGATGAATCAATGTACAAAGTAGTGAGGGAATCAGTATCAGACTCTTGTTCAACCTCCTTTGAAAACGTACATCAGATCTATATTTTTCAAATGGAGAAGGATAAAATGCTATGTGTAATTACTAGTGAATCTTTGCATAGCACTTGAAGAGGATACTTACTGAAAAAGTCAATTGCCTGCCCTTTGTGCTTCTGTCATATCTGCAAAAAAAAAAAGTCAATGAAAAATAGCTTCACACTTCATTTACTTTTCACAATGTATTAATTCCTTTTTAAAGTAAACATGATACTTACTAATCATTACTTCCACAGCCCAGAAAAATAATATGAATTTACCACCAGGTATCAGAACTCCAGCACTCACAGAAAAAAGAAATGATTATTATAGTGAGAATGATGGTTTTAAGGCACATGCATCAACCACATTCTATAGCAAACACCGCATACCTTGCCTTTAGAAATGCATGTCTTGAGGAATCAGATATATTACATACACAATATAGAGTTACATCTAGTCAAATACACACATGCACATTTTGCATTGCAATAGGTGCCTGAATCAGAATACAATCTCTAAATGGTGTGACCACATCACAAATACATTTCCAACAATAAATAGTACCAAAGATGTAACTTGTACTGTGGGAAGTGCAGGCATTAAAATCACCTAGAGAGCTTTTTCAAACCATATTCCTCCTTCCCACTTTCTCCCTGTCTTTGAGCTTTTATCCTCCTTCAACCCTCAACTAGGAGGGCATGGCCTCCCAGTTAAGAATCACTTCTATACTGAGCCACAATTATTGACTGGAATAGGTCCTATACTTCCCGTATGCTGTGGGGAAAGCAATGCACATATAAAGATTCCTTAAGTTTTTCAAGCATGGCTCAGTTTAGTGATGGTAAATACATCCAAACTGATAAACCAACTTGACCAGTTGGTTGTGGCTGCCTGAAGTAAGAGTTGAGAAAGATTTTAAGACCCTTTTTGGTCTCAAAAACAGAAGTAATGATTAGTAACGTCTGCTGAGGTAGAGGCGGGTGGGGGTCACAGCATGCAGCGGATGGATGCCATCTACTCTTCTAGATGGTCTATTATCAGCTTAATAAGTTCTTTTAAGTAGAAGTCAGATTATAGGCTCTATAACAGCAAGTGCTTTGCATTTCTTAAAGAAGCAATGTACCCTGGAAGGTGACGTGGCAGAAATAGAAGAATGCATGCTTTTAATCTGGGCCCAGACAACAACGAGGTATGTGATCTAAAGGTCTCCAGGCCCGTTTCCTCATCTTAACACAAGAGCTCCTCACTGGCAAGATGACCCGTAAGATCTCTACCAAACAGCCAAAAATTCCTTTTCTGCTTCTTTTTCTAATTAGCTTCTAACCCATAAGAGCTGGAGTGTTCTGAACCTTACATGTAAAGCCTCATCAACTCATGAAATCATAGCAATCAACGAAGGCTCATTTTCTTTTTCATTTTCTAATTTTTATATTTTAAGCATAACTATAGGTCTTAATTTAAATATGTAGAGTGTGCACTGCATTTTATAGAGATGGTAATGGTAGATACTGACTTGGCTTGACATTTTAAAGAAAATCTCTCCCTTCCCCCAGGACCAAAATGTATTATAAAGATGTTTATACAGCTTTATCTGTAATGGAAATAACCCAAATATTCAATAGCACAGATTTGATAAATTATACTACATGTTGTTGATAGGTTACTATACAACTACAGGAAATTACATTTAAGAATATTTAATTACATGGAAAAATATGGGAAGTATTTTCAGGGTTTAAATCCTTAGTTATAAAAGCTATATGTATGTGTGCTTGCATAGAAGAAAAGATAAGAATGTTAATAGTCGTTATTCTGAGTTGTGGATTAACTCAATATTTCCAGGGCCCAAGTAAATGAATAAAGTGGAAGCAGGGTAAGACAGTAAGGAGTGATGGGGACTGTGGAAACCCGAAGCATACATGACCTTTCAATAGCATTCAATCTATTTTTTTACATTATGAAAGCCAAAAACCAATTTGTCAGTTTATGGTCCCTGAATTTGGCTATTATTTTCTTCCTTGTGTTTTTGTATGTTGCAAATTTTCTACAGTAACTATGTAATACTTCTGTAAGAAGAGTTATAAAAACTTGAAGGTAGGCACATTAGTAAAATTTAGAAAAAGACCTATATATTTCACTGATGGAAGAATATTTTGGCAATATTATTTTAGCCAGCGGGCAATGGGGAGTGATTTTGAAAATTTTGTAGTATTCATAATGAAAATATGAGTTTCACAAATTATAAACCAAAGGCAGCAAAAAATCAACCTTTTTTTTTTTAAGAGATGTGTAAAGTAAGTTTATCCCGAAGTCATACAGCAGAAGGGTTGAGGTGTCCAAAAGGGATTGTGACACAATGCTGACAGGAGAAGTTTGGCCAGTGCTTTCTAAGGGGCATATATTAAGTATGGAAGGTAAGTAGTCTTGGTACCCAAAGTACATGCATTCAGGGGATGAAAGCCAAACAAAATCTTACCTGAATGGGTAGGAGAGGCTACATATAGCTGGGGAAACTTCACTCACAGCTGGGGAGAGAAGTCAGACGTGAGAAATTAGCCAGACAAGCCAGGTCCTGGATGTTGTTAAGGCTAATGTCAGTAAAGTGAAGATAGGACAGCCAGCAGCTGAGCTGGAGATGGGGACAATAGCCAGGATGATTCAGGACCAAGACAAGCTGTGCTACCTAAAGCCACTTGTCAAGAGCTGCTTTTAGAGGTGTCTCTGATCCACCTGGCTCACATAGGAATGAAAGGTGACCCTGTGAGTGCCTACAAGGTGCTCAGTGCTTTCATCCACCTTGACATCCATGTGAGACAGACAGTATTAGCCCAACTTTATAACTGTACACACAGGTTAACTAAACTAGTAAAGAGATGGTAAACAAACCCAAGTCCAACTGACTTCAAAGCTTGTGCAGGAGGCATGCCCTTCCTGGGTCTTTAATCCAATCTTCAAGCCTGATGTTAGGCTCACTGACCTTCTCAGAGTGGCTTGCGCAGGCAAACTGGAGCACTAGGACCAAAAGAATCCTTATAAGTGCTGGGGTGTTAGTCACAAACCCTTTAAGCCAGGTCAGAGTCAGAACAGTTCAGTGTTTTCCTCACTTCTCCCATATCACCATTCTAATAGAAACTTCCAGGTATAGAAAGGTGCACTCAGAGCCTTAGAAAGCTATACAAATAATCAACAATCCCTAATTCATAAGAGAGTATGCAGCTAAGTAGCCAAACATAATACATATCAGTTGACTGGGAAAAAAAAATTAGAACTGCTTAGTTTTCATTTATTAGTTGCTTTGATGTGCATATTCTTGAAAAGGGCTGACTTATAAAGATATACAGTAAGTTCACAATTTGTAGTTCACTCCGTCTTCAAATAAAAGAGTGGCTTATTGTTATCAAATAAAAACATTATTTCCTGCCACATTTAGAGAAGAGACATTTGTGACTATGATGAGGTCCACAAACCTTTAGAACATCACTGACTCTTTTTTCTACCCCAACTCATGGAGGCAGTAAGAGCTAACGTGTAATGTGGTCCCCCTCTCTGCATCTTATTTCCACAGGAAACATCAAACCTTCCAAAACACAATCTTCATCTATGCAGAGGTCACTTAATTGCTGAATTCACAAAGAAGGCTCAAAAGAAATCAAGAAAGATGAGATAAATGATAAGTCTTACCTATGAAAATTTAAGTATCTAACTCTTAGGTGAATCATTAAAACTCTCACACATTGTTTATTTATCCTTATTTCATCCATAATTCTAATATACTTCCTATCTGGTTTCCACTTCCCAGAAAGTCAAAAGAAAAAAAAATTAACAAATTAGATAGGGTAATGTATTCATGGAAATAGATAAGTAGCTATAAAGTAGCAGCTGTCAAGGGGAAAACTGCAAGATACCGGTAGAACTAGAACTAGAAAATAGCCATGTGTAACACTGTAGAAAAGCTCCCAACCCTGACTTCAGTAGAACCATAAGACTCTGACAGAGGTGATTCAAGATGGCGGCATAGGAAGAGGCTGAACTTACCTCCTCCCACAAACACGACAAATACAAAACTACATTTGGATCAATTCCTTCTGAATAGAACCTGAGAACTGAATACTTGCTCCACAAGAAAAGATAAAAGGACATCAAGATGGGTAGGAGTGGTAGAGAAACACTCTTGCCAAAAAATCCCACCCACACCTGGTGGCACACAATAAGGAGGGATTTCACCAGGCAGGTGCTTCTCCTGGAGGAGCGTGGGGTTGGGGCTCCACATCAAGCACCCCAGCCCCTAGGATCTATACCAGAGAGACCAGCCTCAAAAATGTCTGGCTTAGAAAAGGTCCCAAAGTGCTATAGGAAACTAAGACTTCACTCTTCTTTTTTTTTTTTTTTTTATTTATTTATTTATTTTATTTATTTTTGGCTGTGTTGGGTCTTCGTTTCTGTGCGAGGGCTTTCTCTAGTTGTGGCAAGCGGGGGCCACTCTTCATCACAGTGCGCGGGCCTCTCACTATCACGGCCTCTCTTGTTGCGGAGCACAGGCTCCAGATGCGCAGGCTCAGTAGTTGTGGCTCACGGGCCCAGTTGCTCCGTGGCATGTGGGATCTTCCCAGACCAGGGCTCGAACCCGTGTCCCCTGCATTGGCAGGCAGATTCTCAACCACTGCGCCACCAGGGAAGCCCAAGACTTCACTCTTAAATGGCACACATGTGGTCTCTCTCAAATCAAGACCCAGCTAAATAACACCAGTTTGAAATGTGCTAAGACTGTGTGAAAGAGAGATATTTGCAAATCTGAAAGCATCAGCTGGAGGGGCTGGGATGGTGGAAACACTACCCAGAGATTGAGCTGCTGGGAGAGGCCATTGTTGCACTCCCCACCTAACCTGCTAGCACAGGTGGGCCAACCTGCCCAACGAAACTACACAGACAGGAGACTGAAACACAACCCATCTTCCTTGTGAAAAGCCTATTTACTTAGCCTGGAGCTTGATCCTGAGGGGCAGGCTTCAGGATTTCCACAGATGTAGAGGTTAGGGGGCACCCACAGGGAATGTAAGCAGGGGACACCACCCTTATGCACCTCCTTGGTCTTCCTACAGCTCAAGGAGACTCCCCATAAAAGAGCTTATACACTCATCAGGAGCCCTAATTTTTGCAACTGTTGCTCAAGGAACACCTCTAGATCCCCTTGGAACATTGACAGGTATTAGCACACCCTGAACAACAGAGGCCTATCAGAAATAAATTAGGCAGTATAGACAACCACAAAGACCCAAGAGACAACCAAGAGCTAGTGCAGGGTTGAATGAGAAGAATCAGCACCTATACGAGGCTACTCCTTCAAGACTAAGAGAAGTAGAAGTTTTGCCTAATACATAGAAAAAATATGGAGAGCCAAGAAGAGTGAGGAAACAGAGAAATATGTTCCAACTGGAAGAACAAGACAAGACCTCAGAAAAAGACTTTAATGATACAGAAATAAGTAATCTACCTGATAAAAATTAAAAGTAATGGTCAGAAATACGCTCAGTGAACTCAAAAGAATGAATGAACACAGTGAGAACTTCAACAGTTAGAAAATATAAGAGGGAACCACTCAGACTTGAAGAATACCATAACTGAGATTAAAACTGCACAGATCAGCAAAAGAAAAAGAACAGCGAAAAGAAAAAACGAATTAAAAAAAATGAGAATAGCTTAAGGGGCTCTAGAACAACATCGAGCGTGCTAACGTTCACATTATAGGGATTCCAGAAGGAGAAAAGAGAATGGGGCAGAAAATTTATTTGAAGAAATGATGGCTGAAAACTTCCCTAGCATGGGGAAGAAAAGAGACATCCAGGTCCAGGAAGGACAGAGTCCCAAAGAGGATGAACCCAAAGAGGTCCACACCAAGACACATTATAATTAAAATGTCAAAAATTAAAGAGAGAATTTTAAAAGCAGGAAGAAAAAAACATCTAATTACATATAAGAGAACCCCCACAAGACTATCAGCAGACTTTTCAGCAGAAATTTTGCAGGCCAGAAAGGAGTGGCATGCAATATTCAAAACACTGAAAGGAAAAAACTTACAACCAAGAACACTCTGACAAGGGTGTCATTCCGAATATAAGGAGAGATAAAGAGTGTTGCAGATAAGCAAAAATTAAAGGAAGTCATCACTACTAAACTGGCCTTACAAGAAATGTTAAAGGGAATTCTTTAAGCAGAAAAGACCATAAATAGAAGTAAGAAAATATTGATATATGAAAAACATAAATCTCACTGGTAAAGGCAAATATATAGTAAAGGTAGTGAATTAACCACTTACAAAGCTAGTATGAAGATAAAAAGACAAAAGTAGTAAATCAACTATAACTACAATAAGTAATAAAAGAATAAGCACCAAAAAGATGTAAAATATGATGTAAAAAACATAAACCTTGAGGGGGATGTAGTGTTTTTATTTTTATAAATTTATTTATTTTTGGCTGTGTTGGGTCTTCGTTGCTGTGCACGGGCTTTCTCTAGTTGCGGTGAGCAGGGGCTACTCTTCGTTGAGGTGCGCAGGCTTCTCATTGCAGTGGCTTCTCTTGTTGTGGAGCATGGGCTCTAGGCACATGGGCTCAGCAGTTGTGTCTTGCGGGCTCTAGAGCACAGGCTCAGTAATTGTGGCGCACGGGCTTAGTTACCCCGCGGCATGTGGGATCTTCCTGGACCAGGGATTGAACCCATGTACCCTGCAGTGGCAGGTGTATTCTTAACCACTATGCCACCAGGGAAGTCCTTAGTGTTTTAAACTGTGCTCAAACTTAAGCAACTATCCACTTAAAATAGATTGATTTATATATAGACTGTTATATATGAACCTCATGGTAACTACAAACCGAAATTTCTAATAGATATATCAAAAAATAAAGAGAAAGGAATCCAAACATAACATTAAAGAAAATCATTAAACCACAAGGAAAAAGAATAGGAAAAGAAAATAGGAACAGAGAATTACAAAAAACCCAGAAAACAATTGACCAAATGGCAGTAAGTTCCTAATTATTTACAATTACTTTAAATGTAAATTAACTAAATGCTCCAATCAAAAGACATAGGGTGAGTGAATGGATAAAAAAAAAAAAAAAAAAAAAAAAGAAGACCTATCTATATGCTGCCTACAAGATACTCACTTCAGATCTAAGGACACAAACAGGATGAGAATGAAGGGATGGAAAAAGGTATTCCATACAAATGAAAACAAAAAGAAAGCATGGGTAGCAATACTTATATCAGATGAAACAGACTTTAACCAAAACTCTAACAAAAGACAAAGGACAATACATTATGATAAAGGGGTCAACCCAACAAGAGGATATGACATTTGAAAATATTTATGCATTCAACAGAGGAGCACCTAGATACATAAAGCAAATATTAGTGAACATAAATGGAGGAATTGACAGTAATACAAAAATAGTAGGGGACTTTAATACCACACTTACATCAATGAATAGATCACCCAGACAGAAAATTAATAAGGAAACGTTGACCTTAAATGACACATTAGACCAGATGAACTTAAGAGATATACACAAAACATCCCATCCAAAAACTGCAGAACACACATTCTTTTCAAGTGCATATGAAACATTCTCCAGGACAGATCACATGTTACGCCACAACACAAGTCTCAATAAATTTAATAAGACTGAAATCATCATCAAGCATCTTTTCCAACTACAACAGTATGAAACTAGAAATCAATTACAAAAAGAAAACTGGAAAAAACACAAACACGTTGAGACTAAACAACATGCTACTAAACAATCAGCCAATGAAGAAATCAAAGAGGAAATCAAAATATATCGAACAAATAAAAGTGGAAACACAACTTTCCCAAATCTGTGGAATGTAGCAAAAGTAGCTCTAAGAGGGAAGTTCAGAGAGACAAGACTATGTGAATAAGAAAATGTACACTTGAAACTAACACAATATTGTAAATCAACTATATCTTAATACATTTTTAAAAAATAAAAATTAAAAAAAAGAAAAAAGAAAATTTACAAATAAACAATCTAACTTTACACCTAAAGAAACTAGAAAAAGAAGAACAAAGCTTAAAGTTAGTAGAAGGAAGGAACCAATAAAGATCAGAACAAAAATAACTGAAATAGAGACTAGAAAAATAAAAAACAATAGAAAAGATCAATGAAAGTAAGTGCTGGTTCTTTGAAAAGATAAACAAAATTGATAAATCATTAACCAGACTCATAAGGGGGTGTGTGGGGGGGGGGGGAGTGGAGAGAGAAAGAGAAGCCAAATAAAGTCAGAAATGAAAGAGAAGTTACAACTGATACCATAGAAATGCCATGGATAAGAAATTACTATGAACAAAATCATATGCCAAAAAAATCAGACAACCTAGAAGAAATGGCTAAATTCCTAGAAACACACAATCTTCCAAAACTGAATCATGAAGAAAGATAAAATCTGAATAGATTAATTACTAGTAGTGAAATTGAAACAGGAATTTTAAAACTCCCATGGGAATTCTATCAAAAATTTTTAAAGTTAGTACTTATCCTTCTCAAACTGTTCCCAAAAGTTGAAAAGGAAGGAACACTTCCAAACTCATTTTCGAAGCCAGCATTACCCTGATACCAAAACCAGACACCAAAAAAAAAAAAAAAAAAGGCAAACCAAAGTCATCAACAATACACTGAAGGATCATACATCATGATGAAGCATAATGAAATAGGATTTATTCCAGGAATGCAAGGAGGGTTCAATACCTGCAAATCCATCAGTGTGATATACCACATTAACATTAACAAAAACAAAGGATAAACATCATACGATCAACTCAACAGATGCAGAAAAAAACATCTGACAACATTCAACAGCCATTCTTGATAAAAACTCAATAACGTGGGTATAGGAAATGTACCTCAACATAACAAAAACTATATATGACAAATATACAGCTAACATCATACTCACTGGGGAAAAGTTTAAACCTTTTCCTCTAAGATAGGAACAAGACAAAGATGCCCACTCTCACTACTTTCATTCAGTGTAGTATTGAAAGCCATAGCCACAGCAATCTGACAAAAAAAGAAATAAAAGGAATCCAAACTGGAAAAGAAGTAAAAATGTCACTGTTTGCAGTTGACATGATACTATATACAGAAAATCCAACACGCCATGAAAAAATTACTGGAATACATAAATTTAGTAAAATTGCAGGATACAAACTTTATAGAAATCAGTTGCATTTCTATATACCAAAAACAAGCTATCAGGAAGTTAAGAAAACAGTCTCATTTACAATTGCATAAAAAGAGAATAAAACACCTAGGAATACATTTAACCAATGAGGTGAAAGACCTGTACTCTGAAAGAATTTGAAGACAACACAAATAAATGGAAAAATATACCATACTCATAGATTGGAAGAATTACCACGGTTAAAATGTCTACACTACCCCAGGCAATCTACAGATACTATGCAATCCCTATCAAAATACCAATGGCATTTTTCACTGACCTAGAGCAAAGAATCCTAAACTTTGTATGGAATCACAAAAGACCCAAATAGCCAAAACAATCTTGAGAAAGAACAAAGCTGGAGGCAAACCATAAAACTCCTAGAAGAAAACATAGGCAGTAAGCTCTTTGACACTGGTCTTATCAATATTTTTTTGAACCTGTCTCTTCAGGCAAGGAAGGGACACAAAAGCAAAATTAAACAAATGGGACTACATCAAACTAAAATGCTTTTGCATAGCAAAAGAAACCATCAACAAAATAAAAAGGTAACCTACTGAATTCATAAATCATATATTCTATAAGGAGCTAATATCAAAACTATATAAAGAATTTTTACAACTTAATATCCAAAAATAAAACAAACCCCCCCCAAAAAAACCCCAAAAAAACCCCAGAAAAACCCTATTTAAAAATGGACAGAGGACCTGAAGAGACATTTTCCAAAGACATACAGATGGCCGACAAGCACATGAAAAGATGCTTAACATCACTAATCATCAGGGAAATGCAAATCAAAACACAGTGTTTATCACCTTACACCTGTCAGAATGGCAATGATCAAAAAGACAAAAAATAACAAGTGTTCGAGAGAATGTGAAGAAAAAGAAACCCTTGTACACTGTTGGTGGGAATGTAATTCATGCAGCCACTATGGAAAACAATATGGAGGTTCCTCAAAAAGTTAAAAATAGAACTACCATATGATCCAGCAATCCTACTTCTGGGTATTTATCTGAAGAAAACAAAAACTCTAAGTTGAAAAGATATGTGCACCCCAATGTTCACTGCAGCATTATTTACAATAGCCAAGATACAGAAACAACCTAAGAGCCCATCAAGAGAAAATGGAAAAAGAAGATGTGACTTATATGTACAATGTTTATGTACAATATCAACAAATTCAGCCATAAAAAAGAATGAAATCTTGCCATTTGCGACAACATGGAAGGACATAAAGGGTATTATGCTAAGTGAAATAAGACGGAGAAATACAATCTCTCTATGATTTCACTTATATGTGGAATCTAAAAAACAAAACAGAAGCAGTCTCACAGATACAGAAAACAAACTGGTGGTTGCCAGAGGGGAAAGCGGTTGGCGGGTTGGGTTCAGGCAGTATCAGTGAAGGGGATTAAGAGGTACAGACTTCCAGTTATAACATAAAGTCATGGGGATGTAATGCGAAGCACAGGAAATATAGTCAATAATATTGTAATAACTTTGTGTGGTGATAAATGGTAACTAGTTAACAAGGTGACCATTTTGAAATGTATATAAAATATTGAATCACTATGACGCACATATGAGACTGATACAGTACTATGTCTATTACACTTCAGTTTAAAAAAAAATGAACCACAAGGGAATCACTGTGTAATAAATGACAGTCTTAATGATGATTCCAAACTACCGAGGTTACACTGCATTCAAAAAAGTTTATTTAAGTAATAAAGTACCTAATATACTTCAGAAATACAGCGGTCAAAAAGACAAGCTTTTGTCAGCTGAAAGATTTCCTCACAAGTCTTGCAGAGGCTCGCTCTTCAACAGTGCAGAGTAAGTCACCTCTATAGAAGAAACAGAGATGTGGAAGCACAAAGAACTTTAGTGATTTATGGTAAATAAAAAGGAAGCTTGAATCTATGACTGAAAAATGAAAATAATTACAAGTATATCTATACAGAAAATACAAGTTTCAAGAGCTTAACATCAATTAACTGCTGCCAAAATAAATATTTAAAGAAACCAAAAACAAAACTGCTTAATAGTGGGACACAAAATACAACAAAGAGGGAGGAGGACAAACCAAGAAAGTGAATGAAGGAAAGCGAGTAGCAACTCCCCAAAGTGTTTTTACAAACGGGAATTCAGATCAGAGGAACAAACACAAACCTGTCTAGGAATATGACCAATGAGGCAATAGAAAGTGACTACAAGTCAGTTATAAATCAAAAATGACAACCAAAATCCCAGAGTCTTATTAAATTATTTAATCCAGACATTATCTAACCCCTCAGATTTGCTTGGTGCTATGTTGTTCATCATTCTCCATTTGAATGAAATGTGGAACAAACACAATACTGGTTGGAGAGAGTGTTTCAGAGCTAATTCACCCTTGAAGGTCAAGGTCAGCAGTATTATTGTGTTCACATAATTTATTTCTTGATATGGAAAAATAACATGTCAAAGAAGGGATTAAAGTAAATTTTATTTTGAAATAATCAGCCGAATCTCAAACTTCAAATAAATGGATCTTAAAATGTTCATGAACTTCAGAATCTCAGTATTCTAATCTAGTGGTTACCAAACTATTCATTCCCTTTGGCCCAAAAGGGACCAAACTGGCAAGTCTCAACAGTAACACCCTTTCCATGTCTTTAATATTATAAGTACACTAAATTTCTAGAAAGACTTATTAAAGAATTCTACTTCTCAGAAAATGTTTTAAAATGATCTAGTCTACCTTACTGATTCACAAATAAGAACACTCAGACCACAGTAACCTTCCCAGGTCTCCCCATTCTCAGGTGACATCCTGTCTACTATTCTGCAGCCTTGATGGTCCTGGTATTATGAATAAATCCTTTTCACTACTACCGTTAAACTTACTGTCATAGCCTTTTGTATCACCTGGACAAAAATCTGTTCTAAATCAAGTAATCACCAACTTCTGCCTCCCCAGCAATCCAAAAATGAAAAACAATTTATGAAGAAAGAAATTAAGACCTACAGAAAAAATTATTTTAGCAATACGTAAGGTCTACCAGAAAGACTGCTCCCTAATTTATTTACATTTGACTGACAATGTCTCTAAAATGTGTTAGAGAAAATGTTCTACACATATATATATATTACTAACAGTTATAAGTTGATTAACAATAAGCAAATATATACAATAAAAATATATATCATGAGCCCAATGTTGACTTTCACCAACAGAGAACAGTAATGTTTAGATTCAAATCATGATTTCCTGATTAAGAGACAAGATTTTTTTTAAAAAAGGGAACAAAAATGTAGGAACAAGTAAATTATAAGTAGCAAAATAAATACAACTGTAGACAGGAGAAGAATTTAACACCTATGGTGGCACATTTAGACCAGGTAATCTATTTTCATTATAACAAAGCCAGAATAAATTATTTGACAATATTATTTGCTTACTAAACGAAGGCAAGTATTTTTGCTGGTGGCAGGTGTGGATTTTTTTCATCAAAGAACATTAAAAGGGTGAGACATAGTGATACCACTTGTATGTTTAACCAACAGTTCTGATCCCCTCATTAATCTCTGACAGCTGATAATGTGAATAGAAGGACATGATGAATCAACACATATGCCAGTTTTAAAAAGAAAAATCCCTTAAAGCAATCTCCGCATCTAAATGGTAAACATAGAATGAATTCATAATCTGGCAAACAATTTGTTTTTTTTTAATTCAAGGGAAAAAAAAATGTATGGATGAGTCTACCTATTTGTAAAAATGTGAATGATCAAAACAGTGCAGTCACTGGGCTCTCACACTGCGTAAGTTCAATTTGAAATGTACATCTGCTATAGGATTCAGCTGTCAAGAGGGAGCAACTCAAAGGACATCACACAATCTATAAACCAGCTGGAAGGAGCCATCCAGACTTTGCCCTGCCTAACTCTCTCTGGGCGATGATTAGACAAATCCTCATAGATGATATACTGTGTGCAGAAGTGCTGATCAGAATCAGGTTTGGCATGGTACGCGACTGTATTGATGGTTTGAGTCACGTCACTGTCTGGCTTGGGCTTTCTACTGAGGATCTGTCCCCCAGCTGCAGTGACAAGCTTAATAAGGTTGTCCTTTGGATGGTGTTTGAAGGTTCCCCCAAAATAGAAATAGCATCCATCAAACAGCTTTGGCAACTGAAAAAACAAAAAAAAAGCTCATTAAAAGCAGACCAAAATATTTAAAAACACTGCATATGAATAGGGAAATAAAAATAAAAGTCACAAGCAGTTAAGAAGCTACTTAATGAGGTGCTAGGACAAGCTGTATTTCAAATAAACCATTTAGGTCAAAAAAAATACTCATGCAAATAAAGGTTTCCTATACAATTTTTTCCTTAAGACTCTGGTGCTTTTCACTCTTCTCACATTTTAGGTGTGCTCTGTGTGTGTGTGTGGTATACATACACATAAAACCTGTTCATCAAGCCTCTTATATCAGAATATTTATTCATATTTCGTGGGACTTAAAGCCCCAAGAATTCCTTCCTAGGGTATCTGAAACATGCTTCATGGATACCAAGCTAAACTTAATTGTAAGAGTAACAGCTTTTCTATGGAGTTTTCCAATTCTGCCCATCCATATTTAGGTTCCTAGATACTACCAATCTAAGGTCGCCAGGGCAGTGACGTGGGAGTGTGGCCTCCAGGATTCTAGAGATGTTTTCCTTAGAACACAATACATTATAAGGCCATGGCTAGGGATCCAATTAGATATGAAACACACTTCTGTGAGCTTTACAGAAAAAGTTTCACAAGTCCCTTCTACAAAAACTTTTCTTTGGCATTTTTAATATACCTATATGTCAACAGGGTAATGGAATTTTAGCCATTAAAACTACAATATGTGGTAATAAAGACATGGTTAACTAAATCCGAGCAGTAGCTCTAAGTCTTCTCTCAAGCTACTTCCTATATCTGAGACTCACCTCAGATTCTGAAACGTTTATGGGAATGTTCAAGATGCCCAAAATCTAGTAACAGTATGAAATTATTACCTTCTGGTTTTTACTGCTCATTGTGATCATCTCTCAGAATCAAGTGCTTGAAATAAGCACAGTTAAAATTTTAATCAGTCACCTGTACTTGTTGAAAGGGCAGGAGAAGTTTTTCCTGACGGTAATAATAGTATTAAGTTATAATAAGAACAATAAAAGTAGTATCAAAAGGAAAATACCAGCTGTTCTCTGTTGAGCCTGCTTCTATGTGGTCCTTCAGGAATTTCATACTTTTCTTCCTGTTCACATTCTTTTCTTTGTAGACATGCTTTCACCCCTGGGAAAAAAATGAGGATAAAAGCAAAATAAATATCAAGTGAGCATTATTTCTTTCACATTGAAATTATGCCATTTACCTAAGTGATTTTTCTTCTTCATGGTTAAATATTGCTCTGAAACAGAAAAAGAAACCTTACTTATGCCAAAACAAAATGTAATAAAACTGGTTTTCCACATAAAGAAAATGTAAGAAATCTTCCCTTCAGAGGACTGAGCAATGTACTGAATACAAATTTTAGTTTTCTTTCTGAAAAACCTAAATCAGTACATTATTTCATGTACAAGAATAAAAATCTAAATTTTAATTTATAACCATTATCAAAATTAAGATGAATAAAAAGTCTCTCATTTAGTTCAGCCCACAATGATCTGACCCTGAGGTCTTATCATCTACCCCACTCATTCTGGCAGTCCTATGCCTAACCTCCTGTTAGACTAAAAGCAATCTGACATTAAGGAAAGTACTTGAGTCCAGAACACCTCGCTTATTAAGCTGGTCAAATAACAGGGGCTCTACAGCTCTTGTTAAAATAAACAGTAAAGCAGAGTCTGGGACGTGTTTGGAATTGACAGGTACACACTGAAGTCACCAGTCTAGAGATGACTTGGTGAATATTTCAAATGTTTTAGAGCTGCTTCAACTGAGATATTCCAAGACACTGCGTAACATATAAAAGTTAGAATATCTTAATGACTGAATACATCTATCTCGCCAAAAGCAGAGCTTTGTCAAGGGACTGAATTTTTTAACTTGGGACTATTAATGCATATTCCAGTTGAACACTCAACCCTGGCATATCTATAATTCCCTATTATGTGATTCTTAATTTTTTGCTAGTTTTGCCTGTGTTTTCGTCCCCAGTGTTTTCAATACAAGGATCATATTTAGCTAAGTTTGCTATGCTGAATTCTACTCTTCTCACTAACTGATCATAAATATGATGGTTTTTATAAAAAATTGTTGGTTTTTTGCATGTAGTAAAAATTATATTTTAAAAATAGAATTTTTAATAACTACTCACAGGGTATAAAAAACTATCTTTCCAATGAAGCTAATACTAAAATATTAACTTTACTGTATACTGAAAATGAGTCTCAAAATAAAATTTTTGACTAGGTCAAAACCATACAAGAAACACTGACAGTGTGCTTACATGACATCACATATTGGTTCTACATTAAACACCAACGCAAAAAACATTACCAATCTAGCCAAATCATTGACTTACCTCAAGCTCATTATTTCACATATAAAGTATTACTTTTACTTTTTATCACTTAAGCATGTAACCCCCTTCCTAAACCTCCTTTCCTGATGATATCTGAAGAGCATTTATACCAGTATCTTTAGATGAACTGTATATGCCAGCATATAAAGCCAAGGACTGAACATTGAATACTCCTATAATATCAAGTAACTGTAACAAGTAAACAGCTAATGTCTAACTACAGAAATAAATAAATCGGCTGTGCCTATGCTGGCTGCTTATCCATTTTATGGGTTTATTTGACTGGTTATTTAAACTATCAAAAAAGCATACTAAAATGGTTTCAATTGATCTGGGCAAGATGCCAGCACTAGTCAATCAACAGAATGTAGTCTTAACAGATACCAGAAGGAGATAAGCATGGCATCAAGAGAAATGAGATGGCAGACACCAAGAGGGCAGCATGGCACTACCAGAGGAAGATGCCAGTGCTCTTTCAGTGTAAATATGCCTCAAGTCACAAAACTTTCAGCCTTATAGCGATTGTTCAGTAAATTTCTGTAAAGGCAGAAAGAAAAATCCAATGCTCTAATTACAATTACTGAGCTACATGAAGAATGTGCTCCTCTGATATCATTTTATTCCAAGTAACAATTTGCCAACTCTCTCTACCACTTAATATCAGCTAAAGAAGGAAAATACGGCTTCCCCCTGAAAACTAAGGAACAGTTTCTAGGTCTATTAACAACCCGTTATAATTGCTGTTGTGGAACAGAAAACATGGAGAATTTTTTGAAACTCGGGTGTGACATCTAGTCCAAAGACTGTAACTCGAACCCCTACAAGGGCCATTCAAATTACATAATCATGTGGGGAACCTTGTGTTAAGTGGTAGGGAGTTATGGAGACTGTAACAAATAGGAAAATGTACATGATACCTAAAGACACAAAAATTAAATGATTATGCTGAACTAAACCACATAAATTGTATCTGTTTTGGACTTAGATTGCCAATTTGAAACTCTTGATGCTTGTCTAATCAACCTCTTCATTTCATAGATAAGGAAACTTAAATCCTAAGAGATTTAAACAGCTTTCCCAGTGATACATGTGAGATGAGAACTCAGATATCCTCCAACTTCTAGATCAGTGTTTCTTTATCTTTATTTTATCAAAAAAATAAAGCATCTTAGGAAATGCCAGGTACTGTCTACTCAGATTTAATATACTGAATCTCAAAATAAATGACATAACCACTTAACAGATGACTAAATAGGAAGATCCTTATTTTTAAGAGATTAGCCAAAAAGTATACCAAAATGTCAAAAACTGCTGACTACCTGGGAGTGGGGGGGTTGGAGGGGGGAGAACAATGCATTTGGCTTTGTTTTCAGTGAATCAATGAGTTTGTTTAATCTGACTGATGCCAAAGCTGCCACTCTCTCATTTGTACCCTATGAGTTTCAGAATGTTCATACTTCTCAGTAGACATTTACGATAATTACATTTCATATCAACTTCCTAGTAGATTTCTTTTGCGATAAACCAATTGAACTGATTTACCAAAACAAGAATGAAATGCTTTAAACTTTCAGCAACCTAAATGCTGATATATTAACATCATCAATGAAATGGAAGAATCTACAAGCCAAAATACTACCTAATTAACAAACTTAAATAATAGATAATATTTTAAGGTTTTAATTACTCAATATAAGTTCGTTAAGCAAACTGCAGCAAGAATTGTTAAATCTATTTTCCATGTTAAACAATCAGAACTTTCACAACATTCCTAGTCATAAACTCATCTAAAGTATAATATATACTGTAATCCTTAATCTCTATAAAGATTTTAAAACAGGTCATTTTCCCCCAATTTAAAGCTACTTCCTTACTGTATAGCACACAGAACTATATCCAATATTCTATGATAAACTATAATGGAAAAGAATATAAAAAAGAATGTATATATATGTATAACTGGGTCGCTTTGCTGTACAACACTAATTAATACACTGTAAATCAACTATACTTCAATTAAAAAATACGTCCTAAAACTCAACCAAATTATATTTTGTATTTGTACTTAATAAAGTCCATATTATTCCATTATCTGCCAATAAAATAGTTTAGCAGAAATGGATTCTTGTGAAGAAATATGCATATGCAAGATCACTAGTTAACTTTCTCAGCTAAATAGGAGGATCTGAATCCAAACTGAAATGACTATACATGAATAATTTATATTGTTTATGTAAACACAGGAGATTTCTGAATATGCCAGAATGACATATACTTTAAAATGCGTCAAGCTACTATCCTTGTAAAATGTATGCTTTATATCATCTTTCTTACTTTTCACATGTTCTATTATATTTTAAGATTTTGGCCAAAGCTATCATTTTTCAGAAGTACAGGAATCAACTACCTATCTTATTAAAACTAAGCTTCTTTTCAGCACAGATGTATTCCGGATCATGTCTACCATTTCAGGTAAGCTTTCCTTTTGCCCTGATTTTATTACTTTTTTATATAGAGGTAAGCAGCCCAATTCCCAAAGTACTGCTTAATTCAAAGTCATTAACTCAAAGTCATTAAGGTAGCTCTGGCTACCTAAGCAAAGTCTAGAATCTGTATACTAATGCAGCTTATGAATTCTGGGATATGATTTTTTTTTTTTAAAAGAAGCTTGTACCATCCAGAAATGTATTCCTTTATTCTGAATCTCCAGTAGCCACTCTTGCCTCCTACCTCATAAAAGCACATATATCCATGGATGTGTATTTTCATTTCAGCTGCATGAACCACTGATGATGCTCATTAATCTATATCAAGCTTAGTCACTTTTCCTAGTTTTAGAAAGAAAAGAAGGACTGCACAAACGGGAGGGAGTAGAAAAAAGGGTTTCTGAATCTACAGCTACATACAAATGATTATAGAATACAATGAAGACAGAATGAAGCGTTAAAATGGAGATCTGTTAAATGCCCAAAATTCCAAATGTCCAAAGGGGAAAGTATCCCTCCATGAAGACCACAGAATGTGCTTACTCTCTTCAAAAGCTAGAGCAATAAATAAATTCCTAATTTAAAGAACTGTTATTCTTCTGGAGCCACTGGCTATTTGTAACTGAAATAGCACTGAAAATCAGAATTAAATATTACTCTTAGCCAACACTAAATGTTATCCTAAGAAAAAAAAAGAAAATACAGAATCAAATATTTTATGTCAAAATCAAAAATCCTAATAAATATATGTCATTAGATCCAAACTGGGCACTTATGTAACTCAAGAAAACCGCATATTAGTAAAATAAACACTGAAGAATTTCCTTTCTGATTGTATTGAAAATGAACACCCAAGTTGTAAAAAAAAAAATTACTTTTAGATGGTTTTCTAGTAGGCTTTTTAGTCAAACACGCTATGATATCACTGAACTTCAGACAAAAGGAAATGGTTTTTAAGAGGAAACTTTTTACAACAATGACAAAAATGGAAAAACAACTTTCACTCTCACTGTAATTTTTTAAAAATTGGATGGCAAGTAAAAGAAGAGCTAAGCCCAATACTATGATATTCCACAGGGAAGAGTGGAAGGACAATAAAATGAAGGCTGAAAATGTAAAATAAGAGGTCAATGCTCCTCTCGTGCCATCATAAACATTTAGATTTAGGAAATCACCTGTCACAGATCATTAGATTTTGTGTTTTCAAATAAATACCACTGAACAACTGTTTATTTTTGGCTACTTTTTAAGCCAATATTCTAATTATAAGCATATTCATACATAAAAATCCATTTCCTCATAGGATAGTTTGCTAAATTTATTTATTTTATTTAATGCATATTGAGAAGCTGGTCAAATTCTATCACAAAAATATATTACTGTATCATAAAATTTGTTTGGGCAAAATTTGGGTATCAATTCTAAAACCTTGTATTATGAATAATAATATCAAAACAATCCTTCTCTTTATAAATGTGGTTAAAGACCAAACTCAGCCTAATGTCCAAAATTTTTCTCAATAATTTAAAAACTCATACTTGGTGTTCTTTTTTTAGTCATATATTTAAAACTGAAATATTTATGTAAGACTTCCATTTTCTTGGACAACAACCATGTTAAAATGCATCTGCTCGGTCTGCACAGCAGGTGTCAACAATCCGGTGCACCGGACGCGAGCAATATACATGCACAGGTTCTAATTTCCCTGATTAAGAATGAAACCCTTACCTACCCAATTAATTTGTAGAAAAGATCAAAAAGAAGATCTAATTGTTATTAGAACTTGAGAATTTGAACTTGTTCGTAAAAAACTTGAATTTAAGAGACATACATTGATTTTAAAACTGTTATAAACAAACAGACCTCTACCTACCAATCTACAACTGTTTTGATTGTTTCTTTCCCTGTACATATTCACACATTTATATACTGACAGTGAAGATATAATTGTTTTATGCTCTTTAAAAAATTTAAACAAATGTTTTTTCATATTTCACTCCTACTAGTTATCATATAAAAATAAAATTTTTTTCAGAAAACACCTTTAAGCACTGCAGAATGTTCTTTATTTTTTCATATTCCAGTTATTCCCCCCTACTTCTTGTTATAAGAAATAACAATGCAAATAGTTTTTTTTCTTTCTTTTGTATTACTTGCTTGGAGTATATTCTCAGAAGTAGGACTATTATATCAACAGATGTTAATTTTTTTTTATTCTTAGACAATCTTTGTAAAATATTTCTCTAAGCATGAAGTTGCCTAATCAATCTTAGCTGACAGAAATGCTTTGGTATACTTATTTTTTGATAATTAGCAAAATATGACTAGTAAAAACTACCTGTATTTTTAAAATTCCACAGCTCACTCAACATCCATTTGAAGAAATAAATTTTAATAGAAAAGTTTAAGTTTATTAATCTGATCATGAAGTCATTTATAAAACGATGATATAAGGATTGCCTCTTAGGCTTCATCTTCCTCATCTAAAACAAAAACAAAGAAACACCGTATCTGGCCCTTCCTCTCCTCACAGACACAAGTCCAGTGCAAAATGTCTGGCACATTCCCACAGCAATTCCCTTAGGTGCTGAGGTCTTTCAGAATTTCTATAGCAGCAATTTTATTTAAACTTAGATGAGAGTGGAGAAGAGGAAGAGATTATGAAAGAAAAGAGGACAGTCATCTGCTCTCCCCTTCACAATGAGATGAGAAATGAAGAGGCAGAATTAAATTTTTTTTTAAAAAAGGTTAGGCTAGAGGAGATTTTGAAAGCAGTGTACTGAAAGAACAGGTCAGTAAAATACATTTTCACTTTCTGAAGGCTAGTTTACATCCTTAGGATGCAATTCCACCTTTTTCATTCTCTAAGAGATGAATAAAATGGCATATTTATATATCTTCTAATCTTCATTCTAGTCACCTCTTTAATTACCAAAATTCACCCTGTACGGGGATGGTTATTAGTTGCCTGTGAGTAATTAGCACCAAAACTAGGACTAAAGCAGAATCTCAGGCACAAATTTAATCTTGAAGAATGAACTTTCTTAGCTGTGTCTCCTGTTTCTGTAAAATAAAGATAAATACCATTTGATAAAATATCTGTAAAATAAATATGATGAGACAGAATGGCTAGTACAATAGTATAATTATGCCCTATTCTTAGAATGTTCATTCAAAGTTCATTAACTATGACACTGTAAGATGCTCTATATATATATAATATAAAAAAATAAGAGATATGAACCAATTAAGACAAAGTAAGTTTCAACAGAAGACTTCCAATAGTTAAATTTGGATCCAATGGATCCAGACTGTTTTGTATAATTCTTTTTGTTAATTTGTTTAAATTTGCTTAAGTTTTTAAATAAGACAGTTCTCTACAGAGAAAATTTAGATGAAATTTCCTCTTTAATCTACTTGGTTTGTGGAAAATGCCATAAAAAGTTGATACTAAACTTTCTATATAGTTCAGCCAGTAAAGCTTCTGTCTACCAGGCAAGCTGGTGGATATACTCAAACACAAGATCTAATTTTAATAAGTCATAAATCTTTATGATTAATTTTGAAAGCTTTGGTCCACCACATCTTTCCTTAATATAGATGGTTTTCAACTAATTTTGAATAGCTGTGAATACTTTTTTAAAAATCACACTAAGTTGCCTGACATTAAGAACAACACAGAAACCATAGAAAAATGTATTAGGATAGAAAGTATTTGAGGGTTCTTGCTTTCTTTTAATAAACCCAGCGGCTATTTAAAGTGATTGTCTCAAACCCTAAACCTATTTCTCAAACCTATTTGAACTTTGTATTAGACAATATGGGGATATGAACTTCAGTAAGAGATTCCATCCATCTTTTATCCTAAAAGAACGATTGATATTAGAGTATATTATTCACTACTGTGAAAATCACCAAGCAGCACGCTATTAGGTCAGCTTGAGTCCATCAGTGATTCTATAAAAATGACATGACCAAGCCATTAAAGTGACAAAACTTCCATTTCTTAAAGAAGGCAGATATTATGGAAATGAATCATGTAGTCTGTATACGTAACCAGATGCAAGTTTGGCAAATTCACAAGAACGAGACTTACTGGGTAGGTGGTAACTGTCTTAATATTCAAAATTTCACATGGCTTCTTTATTATTGAGACCTTATTATTATGAAAATCCATTCCTTCCTATAACCACAGGCAAGGTTTCTGGCACAAGTTCAGTACAAAAACATCTATAATCCTGGAACCATTTTAAGTCATTTTTTTAAATACTGAGGCCCAATAAGGCTTGCCACAGATTAGAAAAGGAAATGAAAGTTCAAAAATAAGAGACATAAAGAGAAACTTTTTTTTCTATGTAAATGGCCAATCAGTCCAATTGTTTATCATACTTGTTTAACTGGTTGACTGGCAGAGACTAGTAACAGATATTGATTGATGAGAACAGATAGAGTAGCATTGCTAGTCACAGCTGACTCAGACCAAATCAGTGGAGACTACCATCACAAGAAAAGTGGTAGCTATATTTTATAAAGATGTGAATATCAGTTGCTAAAAGGAAACTTTTTTACAAACCAAGTTAATTTCAAACAACAGATTAAATTAATAATATAAAGATTTTGATTAAATCAAGCATCTCTGCCATAAAACCTTCAAAACACAAAGCTATAAAACAAAAGATTTTTCAAAACTAATCCATCATTTGCTCCTTAAAAGGAAAGTTTCATTAAAAATACTCACTATTCTTTTTTAACTTTTTAATTTGAAATAATTATAGATTCACAGGTGGTTGCAAAGAAACATACAGGGAGGTTCCATGCACCCTATCTCCAATGTTAACATCTTACACAACAATAGCACAATTATCAAAAGCAAGAATTTGACACCGATACAATCCAAAGAACTTATTCAGATTTCATCAATTATACATGCTCTCTTTTCTGTGTATGTGTGCGCGCATGCGCACGTACATCTGACATTTAATCACATGTGTAGACTGTGTAACATAACTACCACTAGGATCAAGATACTCAACTGCATCATAACAAGATTCCCTGTGTACCCCCTTAATAGCCACTATTCTTTTATAAACAATTAGCTAGCAAAAAAGGTCATTTCACCGTCCTGTATTAGCCATCATAACACAAGTAGATACTTTAGTGATTGAGGAGTAGAAAATAACCTTGCATGAGCTTTCTTTTTATTTTGTTAAGTCCTAGGTGAATCCAAGGTTAAGAAAAACAGACAAGTGAGAGCTGGGAAGGTGAGAGGCAGCTCCAAAGGTAGTGGTGTTTGACCACGTAACTAGAAAGGGGTAATGGGGACACATTTTCATCAGAGGTTTAGAGACTACCTAGTGTATTCGCCCCAAACCAGGTAGTACAGGGCAGTCTAAATTGCCAAACAGCTTCCTAAAATATACCATATTAGCTAAGAGAGCAAAAGAGAGTTATACAGTTAAGTTTGTAGGAATCAAAAAGGGAAAGCAATAAACTACTTTCATTTCATAGTTCTATATTTAAAACATGCATTTATTAAGTTAAATGTATCATGTAATGGTAATACAGATTGTTTAAGCTTACAGGTCTATTACATAATCCATTTACTCTTGATTAAAATAGTTGGTACTGTAGAATAAAAGATTTTGAAACCAGGACATACTTGTGGATATTTACTAAGAACATCTAAATGATACCATTAATATGAGATGCTTTTTCAAAATGCAGTGACTAACCAGAGGTAAAAAAATTAGCATAAGGTCCTTAAATAATTATTGGCAGTAGTGCATTATAAAAATGAAATTAGTCAATTTCATTTTATTTCATTACTTAATTCCTTTTGTAATTCTCCCAAATCCAATACTTGCATTCAAATTTTAGGATCCAGCAACCACTGAGAATCCCAAGCATACATTTCAGGGTGCTTTGAACTGTATCACCAGGAACAATGACGTGAGTTACTGGAAAACAAAAAAAGCAATAAGAGAAACAGAAATATAAACCGAAATAATTTTTTAACCAGTTTGCTTTTTATAACCAGTTAAGTCTACATTTTATAAACTTATACCTGAATTTTCTTGAGAGGCAACAATTTTTATACTTAGGTATAAGACTTCTTTAATTTAGTTTCATTCTCTATTCTGGCTACCAACATGAAAAACCAGATCATAAACCATATATTTTTCTTTTTTTAAATAAACCATATATCTTAAAGCCACAGTAGCCAACACAAATTTTTCTTTTCTATTTCAAATTATAACTAAGGAATTAAAGCATTATGCTGCATTACAATTTATTTGTCATTAGCAAACTCATAAAATTGCTCTGACGTATTGTTCTGTCTTAAAAATAGGTGCAAAGCTTTAAACTTTATATTTCCTAACTAAATTAAGACTTGTAAGTAGTTTATAACTGTAAAAACATTTTAGAATTATTACCAGATTCAAAGTATATAGTCAGATCCCAATGGTTAAAACATATAAATTATCAAAGGGAGCTCTACAATGGAATTACCCATTTAAAAATTTCTTCAACCAAAAATAAACAAATAAATAAATAATCCTCACCTGTACTGTCAAACTCAGCACATTTTTTAGCCTTAAGAATTGCTGCAAGCTCACTGAGCATTTTCTGTTGTTCTGAAGAAAGTCCACTGCCTATAAGTACAAGAGGCCCATCCCTGCGCTGACCAGTGTTTACCTGTCAATGGAAGAGGAGATGCCACAGTGTTAAAAACATTTAAAGATTAGAGAAAAATTAAACTGACTTTCAATTGATACAAGCTTGGATTTCATTCCTTAGTTTATCTAGTAATTCTCAAAAATTTCCATTGAACCTTAATGCTCAATGCATTTGAACAACTGTTTTTCTATTTCTTTACCCCCTTCTCCCAATAAAACACTACCTGGGCTAGCTGTCTATACCCAGGATGTCTTGTTTCCTTGATTCTATTTTTTTTTTAATAAATTTATTTTATTTTTTATTTATTTATTTTTGGCTGCATTGGGTCTTCATTGATGCGCGAGGGCTTTCTCTAGTTGTGGCGAGTGGGGGGCTACTCTTTACTGCGGTACACATGCTTGTCATTGCGGTGGCTTCTCTTGTTGTGGAGCACGGGCTCTAGGTGCGTGCGCTTCAGTAGTTGCGGTACGCGGGCTCAGTAGTTGCGGCTCACAGGCTCTAGAACGCAGGCTCAGCAGTTGTGGCACACGAGCTCAGTTGCTCCGCACGGCATGTGGGATCTTCCCAGACCAGGGATCGAACCTGTGTCCTCTGCACTGGCAGGCGGATTCTTAACACCTGTGCCACTAGGAAGTCCCTCCTTGATGTTAAATTGGGTCTCCCTAGGGTTTTACAACTTCATTCTGTCACCAGTAAGCACTCCCCCCTTTTTTTAAAGTAACCCAAAATACCCACTTAAAATGATCAATTCTCTATCTCCCCCCCCACTAACTTATTCCAATGGAGTTAAACTCAACTTGGTCTTTTTAATTTAAACTGAGATTACATAAAAAATTAAAGAAAACTAAGGCTTCTAGAACAGCACTGATCTCAAAGACAGAAAACAAAATTTTAACACTAAAACAGTTACCTCTTGAAACCAAGAAAGTGAAAACAGACAAAGGAATACCAGAGTTACATCAGATCCACCAACAGTAGTAAGTCAATGCAGCTTATGAAAAGGGAAGTGATCTAACAAAGACTAATATTTTCATTTTAATAGAAAGACTTAGAACTTACAGAAGACAAAAAAGACAAGAATAAAAAGGAGGCACCAATGGATACCGTTAAAGATTAGACATGAAAGATTCAAAGAAGCAACGGGACAGTGTTTTCAATAGCAACCAACAGAAATTTAATAAATGAAATTGGAGTGAGAGTTAGCCAAAAGCTACCTGATAAAAGAAAAGCAATGACCCAGCAGATAAGAAAGAAAATGTAAATCAGCACTACTGTATTACAAGATAAAAAGCCAAACACAATACTTTAATTTTCAAACACCATACAAAGGGTCCTCCTACATGTATGAGTATGTATGTATTCTGGACATCTGGGCTCTCAAAAGTTCCACAGAACATGAGTGAAACACTGCAGGTATAATTACCAGTATAGTTCAGCACGTAGATGGGAGAAAATTGATATTTAAATATTCACTTCACATATCTGAGTAGCGATAATTTACCCAGTCTGATGCCGTACAATACTAGACATAAATTGTTGGCTACAACTGTAAACAGACTGATCTCAATAATTCATTCACTCAAAATACATTAAGATTCTACTATGTATTTAAGTGTGGATTCAAGACATTTTTAAAAAGATTTCTATAAAAAGTTTTTTTAATGGCAATATTCAACACTTAAAAGTTCAGCTTCCTGAATTACTTCTTTCTCTAAGGTTCAAGTTGCAAAGGTTTTCCTGGATGTGCTGTGCACACACCACACACGTACTGACATCACATTTCTGTCCACTTACCTTTCCTATTCACTAAATTATAAGATGAGGTAACCATGCCTAACCTAAACACTGTAAACACTCCATAAGGTGAAAATAGTTCAGTCTACTTTATCAATCATTCAATTGCTATACAATGATAATATTAAAAAACAACATTTCAAATATTCTTGTCACTTATACAAATAAGTGCCATAAAATAGCTCTAAATGGAACACATTACTTTTCAATTCATATAACTCCACTTCAGCTAAAGTAGTTCTCTGCACGAAATAAAAAATGAAAAGATATCAATTCTAAATATAGCATATGATACTATTTCCACCAACCTCAGGAAAGCACCAAAGTGGGTCAAGCATTTTCCTATCCAGTTTCTAAATTAGAATAAAAAATAGAAACTGGCACTAATTTTTCATAGTTAAGGAAAGGTCTTTAAAAAATGAATAAAATAAAGCAAACAGCTATCAAAGCCACATATCTGATGTGGGGTGGGAGGTGGGAGTGGGGAAGGCATCTGATTTGAGAGTAAGCAGAGGTCTCAGAACCAGGAGGTTCAGAAGATGTTCAGAAAACATCCAAAAGCTTCAATACTCTGCTTTTAGAGAGATTAGATATTATGTACACTGGCATTAAATACACTCTTATTTAAGGAATAATTAGATATGAAACTTTTTCTTAGAAAAATTAGTTACTCTGAATTTATCAAAATTAATGAGTCTACCAATAATAGGACCTGAAAAACTACACAAAGAGTCGAAGGGAGTGAGGAAGCATGCCATGTGTACATCTGGCTCCCAACATTTGTTCCTGGTGGAGAAAACAGCTCATGCTAAGGACCTGAAATGGGACCGTGTTTGGGGGGGATTCAAGAAACAGCAAGGCAGCCTATGTGGCTGAAAACGATGAGTGAAAGGGAGTCTGAAAGTGGCTGGGGAAGCAGATCCCAGAGCTTGATTTTAATGAGTGCACGTAAAGAAACAACCCTTTCAACTTAAGGACTTGTTACCATTCATTATCGCTTCCTTAGCCAAGGATCTACCATTAAGATAGTAAATAACAACATTCACAGGCTATGTCCATGTGACATGAAGAAAGTATAGGTTTCTTACATTTAATAAAAACACGATAGTAATTGGATAGTTGAATTAAAAGAAAGATTGCCACTCTCAGATTCCGATAATACCATAAAGATATCTTTATTTTTGACATATCTAAAATAATCCTTTCCCAGCCTTTACATAAAAGAAACATTGGCAAATGACAACTTAGTTATGTTATGTTCTGCCAGCAGAGTTCAAGTCCAAATGAATAAAGTAAGTGCCAATTTATAGTTAAGTATGATGGGACTGAATGAATACTGACCTAAGATTTAAGAAATTTAAGTTCTAATTGATCCATTAAAAAAGTTTTTTTTCCTATGGCTGGTTAACCCTGGGCAAATCACACTACATCTCAGTTTTCTCATTTATAAAATGAGGAAATTAAACTGCTAATATCTAGGTTCTCTTCCAATTCTATAGATGGGGCACACTTAAAAGGCTGAAGTCTAGAGCAGGACATTAAGAGTCTGCAAAGTATAAGGGTAACCAGCCTGTGGCAGCACCTATGACCACCTCAAATTATAAACACTTTCGGTTACCTCCTTATCTTAAACAGTGGGGTCAATCACTACTCCACTGCCCTCACTAGACAAGAAGTCTTCTCTGAACAGTTCTAGATCTCAGCTCATCCTTTCCTCTCATTTTCCTCCGTCTGAGCAGTTGCTAAGATACAGTGTGTCCACCATCCCTCTCTCTCTAAAACCCCTCACCTCCGCTCCACACACCTGCTCCTTCCCCCGCCACGTGTAGCTGCAGTCCTCACCATTTCACACCTGGACCCCACTTCAGTAGCCTCCTAACCAGTCTTCAGTCCCGGCCTGCCCCCAGCTATCCCCTGCAGAGCCCCATTCCACTTAGAGACACGCTGAAGGCGCCCCACTAACTGGGGAATAAAGTGTAAACTCCACAGGGAACTCAAGCTCTTTCACAATCTCCTTACCTCCAATTCCTCTTTAACGCACCTCATGCTCCTCTCACACTAAACTCTAGTTTCTCAAATTTCTAAGGTCCTTCGTGTCTCTGTTTCTCTGACCAGCTGTCCCTTAGATTTGGCTTGTCATCCCTGCTTCGTACACCTGATTGCAGCAGGCAATCAAAATCCATTCCTCACTCCCTCCACACTAAGAGAATCCTAATTTTGTTCAGACACCCACTCTTCAAGGACTGACCCTATCTTCAACCGTGATGTATGCCAAAAACAATTGTGTGACCAGTTCTGACCAGTAAGACATAAAGGGGAAGTCCACCGGAAGGCTTCTGGGAAAGGTTTTAGTCGTAACGCTGGACACTGTCACATCTGGAATTGTGGCAATTATCCTGCAGCCACTAGGAGGGAGATTAGTGAGGACAAAGCCACCAAGCGGAGGATGGCAAAGTAGAACAACAGAAAGAATTTGGGTCTTTGGTGCAGCCACGTAATTGCTAAACTAACCAAATTAAGAGCTGTCCTATATTGGGATTATCTTTATATAAGATAATACGCTGCCGGGCTTCCCTGGTGGCGCAGTGTTGAGAATCCGCCTGCCAATGCAGGGGACACGGGTTCGAGCCCTGGTCTGGGAAGATCCCACATGCTGCGGAGCGACTAGGCCCGTGAGCCACAATTACTGAGCCTGCGCGTCTGGAGCCTGTGCTCCGCAACAAGAGAGGCCGCGATAGTGAGAGGCCCGCGCAACGCGATGAAGAGTTGCCCCCGCTCGCCGCAACTAGAGAAAGCCCTGGCACGGAAACGAAAGACCCAACACAGACAAAAATAAATAAATAAATTAATTAATTAAAAAAAAAAAAAGATAATACGCTGCCTTTAAGCGTTTGAGTGAACGTTTTCTGTTATTTGCAGTCACTAGCACTCTATTAGATACCTTGCTAAAAGTTGTACCTTTAAAGGCTTACTTAAACACCTTGTCACCTTCTCTTCTGATCCTTCCTAAAGTCAGCTTCTTCCTTCATGATTCTACTGTACATTTTCTATGGCATGTATTACAAATTCACTGCAGTGTGTAATATTTTTTTTTTACATCCATATTCCCCACTAAAATAGAGGTTCCTAAGGAATAGGCATTCTTTCCACAAGGCAGTAAATGGCACCACCATCTTCTCCACTATTAATTCTACTCCTTCTCCACACTTTGTATGTAATCCATCCAAAAGTTCTGGTGGCATTAACTCAAAAATACATACTGGGCTTCCTTGGTGGCGCAGTGGTTGAGAATCTGCCTGCTAATGCAGGGGACACGGGTTCGAGCCCTGGTCTGGGAAGATCCCACATGCCGCGGAGCAACTAGGCCCGTGAGCCACAATTACTGAGCCTGCGCGTCTGGAGCCTGTGCTCCGCAACAAGAGAGGCCGCGATAGTGAAAGGCCCGCGCACCGCGATGAAGAGTGGTCCCCGTTTGCTGCAACTAGAGAAAGCCCTCGCACAGAAACGAAGACCCAACATAGCCCAAAATAAATAAATAAATAATTTAATTAATTAAAAAAAAAACATACTAATCTCATTACTTCTCATAATCTCCACTGCTGTTAACCTTAATCCAGGACGCTATCTTTCTCCTGTCACAAGGAAACAGTCCTAAGTGATCTCCCTGCTTCCACTCTTGCTGCCACCCCATGTCTCTTGGTTAGAAAGCAGCTAGAGTGAACTTTCTAAAGCATAAATCAAATCATACCATTCCTTGCTTTAAATCCTATCAATGGTTTCCCATTACTCTTAGACATGCCCTATTCACTAGCAATAATGACCTTCTCTCTAATCTTCAAATACACTAAGGTCATCCACTGAAGGGCCTACATACTTGCTGTTCCCTCTGTTTGGACACTCGTCCTCCAGATAGTCACCTGGATGCCCCCTCATCCTCATTCAGGTTTCAGGCCAAGTATCGGCTCTTTAACGGCCCTCCTCGATGACCCAGCTGAAACAGTGCCTTTTCTGGAGCCCGCTTTCTCCACTCCGCTACACTCTATAAAATCTTCTTCAAAGCACTCATTTATACGTTCCCGAAATTATTTTATTTATATTAGTTTACATATTTACAGTCTTTTTCCTTCCTAGCTCTCACTAGAATGTAAGCTTCTTGAGAATAAGAGTTCTATCAGTCATATTTATTGCTGTATGAGTGCTGCCTAAAATATAGAGGGGGCAGGTCAATAAGTATTTGTTGATTTATTCTGATTATGTCTTTGAATTTGAATTCACAATAGCTACTACACAGAAAGTGCTCAATAATTGGTGAATGAAAGCAGTTCGCTAACTGGAAATTTTGCCATTATGTTCATTTTATAGCTGATTTCAATAAAATACATAAATTTCCCAAAGCTAAAACCATACTCACTACTGAACAATGGCTAGTTGATGATGATTCATTCTTCTCTGGTAGCAGCAACAGCGATTTCATATTTTCACTGTCTGTATAATCCACAGGCCGCAGACCAAATATGTTACTGGTAAAATAAGCGCAGATGGGTTTAAGTAAATAAAATGTGTGATCTGATTCTTAACTAAATGAATACACTAGTGGCACAACTTTTTCAACTTCCTTAATAACATACAATTTTTACTAAAATAAATGACTCAAGAATTCACATAAGGCATAAGGATCAAGTACCACAAGCTGCTGACTAGAAAAAAGATATAAAATTTCAATTTGACACCAGACCATTATAGGGAGTATTTCTAACTGAATATATTGTTACTTACACATGAATTTTTTCACAACTCTGTATTCTTGTGTATTCATACTCATATTTTAAAATATAGCTTCATAATCATTAATCACTATGGGGTGAGATGATTTCAAATGCAAATAAAAATCATTTACTGTAGCTATTATAGGCTCCATAGTCTATATAAATAAATACAGAAATTAGATAAATTCACAAGATAGGAATTTAGATCCACTAGAAGGAAAACTATGCCACATGACAAACAATTTAATAAAGTAGTAAACAGGGCACTTTTAAAATTAATTTTACTATGTATGTACACTATAATCTATAATAATCACAGCCATCACAGAGCAAACTGATGTGATGCAGAGAACATACTGACGCAGAATTCCCAGCATGCACTAATTCACGAGTCACAGAATATTATACTGGAAGAGACCTCAGAAACATGGTACAATGGTTATTTCATAGATTAGAAAACAGACAGAAAGGTTCCAATGACTTGACAAAGGTCGCATTTTCCTTCCATTCATTCCAACAATATTCCATATTGCCCATGACTAGTCTTCCAATCATAAATAAATTGTTACAACTACAGCACTTTGTCCTTTATTCCACTTCCTTACATATGGTTTCAAAATGACTTCATTATACCATGGCAGAAAAATTTTCTAAAATGAACATTTCTTTTAAAATCTTCTATGGCTTTTTAAGATTACAGGATATCTATATAATGGTCATTAATGTTCATGTAAAAAAATGCAATGTGTTAAACAGGATATAAAATGATAAACCTGGTACAATACCAGTTTTTAAATTTGTATTAAATGTATAGAAACAGATCTGGAAGGAAACGGAGGGAAACATACGGGGAAGAAGAAGGAAGAAGGTGTCAGCTCTGATGCTGCCTGGAGGGCACAGGGATGAGGGATGCGGGCATCTACCGGGTTTAGAGATAAGGTCAGTAATGACCTTGGAGAAAGCTGTTTTGATGGCAGAGTAGGAAAAGAAAGCTAACAGATTAAGAAATGAACCACAGCAAATGTTTCCCTAATGACTGCTATTCGTGACTATCAGGTTCAGTCACTCTTCCTTCTTGGGAAAATGCTACGTAAACACTGATCAATGCTTTGTGACCACCTAGAGTGGTGGGATAGGGAGGGTGGGAGGGAGGAAGACACAAGAGGGAAGAGATATGGGGATATATGTATATGTATAGCTGATTCACTTTGTTATAAAGCAGAAACTAACACACCATTGTAAAGCAATTATACTCCAGTAAAGATGTTAAAAAAAAAAAAAAAAAACACTGGTCAACGTGTATTCTCAGATTCACCTACATGCCCAGGTCCTATAACCTGTAACTTTCTTCTGGCAACAGTTTTTCTCGAACTGAAGTACAATACAATCAATTGTATTTCAACTTTCTGATTTACAGCAAAGTGACACAAGTTACTGTACTGGAAATTGGGTCTTCCCAAATTCCCATACATTAAAGCAGACAAGCTCACCTTATTTCAAAAGGTAGCTGATCTCATCCACTACACTTGATACTTCGCAATTTCATTCTCTATTATGCCCAGGTACCAAATATACAAACTCCTCACATACATATGTTGTAAGTATGTATCAAAAAGGAATCAATACTCTAGATCTTAAATCACCAAGTGCAAAAATGAATAAACAAACCAAAAAAAAGTCACTACATGCATCAAAAAAAAAAAAAACCAAACAATCAATGCACACATAAGGACTTTTTCACGAAGACAAATGTATATTTCTCCAAGGAAATAAAATTTAAGAGCCCAATCAGTGTACTTAATGCACAGCAACTACAGCATAGATATTTTACACAAATACAAATAAAAGTCCACTACGACAACATTTAAAAATGTTAAGTGAAACTACTTCCCAAAGAACGACTATCAGCTAACAAGGACTTTAAATCAAAAACTAACCAATGAAACAATTGTCTTTAAACAAGATGCTTTCACCATCTAAAGAACTGCTTCATAAAATGACTAGCAAGATCCTAATTTACATTTAGAGTCCCTAATACAAAAGCTTACTATCTGATATGGCTTTTAACCATGTGGTTTCTCCACTTGGATTATGGATGGCTTCTGCTTATACACAATTTGCTAAACCCTTAGCCCTCCTGCATTGCTAATGAACTGGAGAATGGCACATTAAAAATGCTACAGATTGGGGCTTCCCTGGTGGCGCAGTGGTAGAGAGTCTGCCTGCCAATGCAGGCGACAAGGGTTCGAGCCCTGGTCTGGGAGGACCCCACATGCCACGGAGCGGCTGGGTCCGTGAGCCACAACGACCGAGCCTGCGCGTCTGGAGCCTGTGCTCCGCAACAAGAGAGGCCGCGACAGTGAGAGGCCCGCGCACCGCGATGAAGAGTGGCCCCCGCTTGCCACAACTAGAGAAAGCCCTCGCACAGAAACAAAGACCCACCACGGCCAAAAATAAATAAATTAAAATAAAAAAAAAAAGCTACAGATTGAAATAATCAGTTAACCCTTAGTCCTGCATCGTGAGAGATGGAGCCTATTAAATCCTGTCTTGATTCTGCTCTGCCGTGGACCACTGAAATTTGGAATTAGACAAAATATTTTGTGACACCTTCGAAAACCATAGCAAGAGAAGACAGAGCATACGTAAGACTTCTCCTTTATTATGTGAGCACAAGAAAGTCATTAAACTTTTTTTTCTCATAATGATATATTTGAATGGAATAATACTTTGCTTACAGATTTATGTGAAAAATCAGTTTAAAATATATATAATTACATTTATTCTTTTTAAAAAAATAGGTAATACATGGAGGACAAGTCACAAGGGACTATCAATGTGACTATTTTTTTTATTTATTTATCTTTTATTTATTTTTGGCTGTGTTGGGTCTTCGTTGCTGCCTGTGGGCTTTCTCTAGTTGCGGTGAGAGGGGGCTACTCTTCATTGCAGTGTGCAGGCTTCTCATTGTGGTGGCTTCTCTTGTTGCAGAGCACAGGCTCTAGGCACATGGGCTTCAGTAGTTGTGGCACGTGGGCTCAGTAGTTGTGGCTCGTGGGCTCTAGAGCTCAGGCTCGGTAGTTGTGGCGCACGGGCTTAGTTGCTCCGCATGGCATGTGGGATCTTCCCGGACCAGGGCTCGAACCCGTGTCCCCTGCATTGGCAGGCGGATTCTTAACCACTGCACCACCAGGGAAGCCCTCAATGTGACTATTAATTGAAGACAGTGATATATCAATTATTCCCCATCTCTACATAAGGAAGAAGTGTGTTTTGTTTGTTTTAGATTTATTGCAACACCATGGACTCAGGATAAACATCAATAATTTAATTTGCTATTTTATTAGAATGGGTTACTAAGGGAGCTTATAGAACGATTTTTTTCTAAATGTTCTTAAATAGAGCATGTTCCCTATTTTCTGACATACTTTAACCTAAAACCTTAACCTTAAACTAGGTATTTTGGAGGGATACATAAAACTTAGAAAACACTGTCTTTGCCTGTAATCCTACTGAGGACAAATACTCATTCAAGAGATAAGTATAAAACTGATAAGGTATAAACCAAGGCACAAGTAATGAGGCAAAATGTGAGATGGATTTCAAAGGAGGTAAAAAAAAAAAAAAAAAAAAAAGATACACATTAGCAAATAAAATGACCTCAAACCTAGGACTAGAAACTAGAATTTGGTAGATGAATGTGAAAGGCCTGTAAAGGGAATAAGCGATGTGATTGTTGAAATGGATGGAATTACTGGAAGAAAGCCTTCTATCAAGGCTGAAGAGTTTAATTACTGTATGCTCATGTGTCTGAGCCAAACACAATATGGAGAATTGATGAAATAATCAGGCATAAAGCAATAGTCATTAGAGACAAAGATAGTATGTAGCTGTGAAAACAGAGAAGCATAATTGTCTACTGGCTAAACTATATGGGTCAATGCAACACCAATATAATTAAAACTATTTTCAGAACACAGGAAAACATCAACATCTTCACTGCTGAATTTACATATAGTACACGACAGTATATTAATAGCTTTCAAATGCACCACTTTTGACAATTCAGTTCTCTTAATGACCTTATCAAAAAAAGCCCTTTATAATTCAGTGAATTGCAAATGATTACATACAGATATACTTTATCAATCCTAAATCATAAAAATTGGTAATTGAAACATTTTATATAGTCACTAACCAAGAAGGTATCTCTGATTCCAAATTTTTTTTTCTGTTCCTTCACAACACAGTACATTGGCAAATTTTACCAGTTTTTTTCCATCTGATATATTCGTGCTCTATTCCTTTAGCTGTGATTTTAAATCATAATTTTAAAAATATTTCATATAAAATTTTTGAAGATATGACTTTTGAAGATCTAAGTGCCCATAAGTTATTGCTTTTTACTATCAAAATGTAACTAAGAAATATTGAAGGATCATCGTTACTGATACAGATTAATGGATTCAACATAAAAATGCATGTATATATTAATATGCATAATATACATATATCACAACTAGTAATAATCATTTATTTATTTAACACACACAGAATGAGTATATGTGCATACAGTCAGCCCTCCGTTTCCACGGGTTCCATGTCCACGGATTCACCAAGAGCAGTCAAAACATTAAAAAAAAAAAATTTTCTTCTTTAGGAAGTTCCCAAAAAGCAAAAATTGAATTTGTCATGTGCCAGCAACTATTTACATAGCATTACATTGTATTAGGTATTATAAGTAATCTAGAGATGATTTAAAGTATATGGGAGGGGACTTCCCTGGTGGCGCAGTAGTTAAGAATCCGCCTGCCAATGTAGGGGACACAGGTTTGATCCCTGGTCCGGGAAGATCCCACATGCCGCGGAGCAACTAAGCCTGTGTGCCACCACTGTTGAGCCTATGCTCTAAAGCCTGCGAGCCACAACTACTGAGCCCACGTGCCACAACTACTGAAGACCATGTGCCTAGAGCCCGTACTCCACAACAAGAAGCCACTGGAACAAAGAGTAGCCCCCGCTCACCACAATTAGAGAAAGCCCATGTGCAGCAACGAAGACCCAATGCAGCCAAAAATAAATAAATAAAATATAAATAAATTTATTTAAAAAAAAAAAAGTATATGGGAGGTTGTGCATAGGTTATATGCAAACACTATGCCATTTTATATAAGGGACTTGAGCATCCATAGATTTTGGTATCTGTGGGGGGCCCTGGAACCAGTCCTCTGTGGGTACCAAGTGGTAATTGTGTACATATAGGGGAAAAGCTACAAACATCACTTTGTACTCAGTTTGACAAACAGTCGTTCATTCAAGTACTTCTAACGACTCTTTTAGTCACTAAAGAACCAATGAGATATAAGGTCTGCACAGAGCTCAGTGGGGCAAAAGCAGAGGAAAGAAAATGGGAAGAACTTAAAAGCTTGGTGAAGCTGCTTAGATGTGAAAGGAGAAAGAATAAAAGGAGGTACAGAAGTAGAATAAAAGGAGGTACAGAAGTAGAATAAGTCTCCCAGCAGAGAGAAAAGCTTGTGCGAAGGCGCTGAAGTGAGCTAGTGTGGCAAATGAGAAACACCAAAAAATTTAAAAACAGAGAAGAGCAAGAAAGACAGAAGAGAAGAAGGGGGAGAAAGACAGAGAGAGAAGAGAGAGAATGCACAGAAGAATGGGGTGTTCTGGAAATGTAAGCTGTGACCAGAAACAAAAAGGATGGTACTGAAGAGGTGGACTGTCTCCTTAGGGCACAAGAAACCCTGAACAGCTCCCTAGACGGTTGCAAGCAGAAGGGATATCATCAACAGAGCAGGGTAGCTAAGAGCTAGGGTTACACAATCAGACGGCCTGAATTTAGATTCCAGCTCTGCCACTCAATAGTTGTATGACTTTAGAGGTATTTAACCTCCTATGCCTCTGTTTCCTCATCTGTAAAATGAGAATACAACCTACTTTGCAGGATTAATATACGTAAGGATCAAATGAATTAATGTATCAAAAGCACTTAAAACAGTGCCTGGCAGATAGTAAGTGCTCAATAATTGCTTGCTATTAATATTATCAGATTGGCATTTTGGGGGAGACAGATACAAAATGAAGATACAGGAACATAAGTTACATCTCCAGTGTTGACCTCTTCTCTTCATTTTCTCCAATTTTATGACATACTTCATGTATGCTTTGTAATGACAATTTAGATGTACGCTAAAGGGAAGGACAGAAGCCTGGTTTCTTAGCAACATTAAAATAGGAGTAGATTTATGTTTTCCTATATGGTACAACATAAAGATTAAAAAGTATGAATGGTACAATGTAAAGATAAAAAAGTATAAACTAGGGGCTTCCCTGGTGGCGCAGTGGTTGAGAATCTGCCTGCCAATGCAGGGGACACGGGTTCGAGCCCTGGTCCGGGAAGATCCCACATGCCGCGGAGCAACTGGGCCCGTGCGCCACAACTACTGAGCCTGCGCATCTGGAGCTTGTGCTCCGCAACAAGAGAGGCCGCGACAGTGAGAGGCCCGCACACCGCGATGAAGAGTGGCCCCCGCTCGCCACAACTAGAGAAAACCCTCGCACAGAAACGAAGACCCAACACAGCCAAATAAATAAATTAATTAATTAATTAATTAATTAATTTTTTAAAAAAAGTATAAACTAGATGACTGAAAATTCCTTTCCTCACTAGGATTCTTTTTAACCACTAAGGCTAATAAAAAGGAAGTTTATCACTTCAGCTTTTCTTCAGGTGTTTAACATTTTGGCTTTACCCCAAAGGTAGAGTTCAGAATATAGTATAGCACTTCAATGTCCTTTTCCCCTCAAGAATGATAGAATAGACACCCACCTACAACTGTGCCCAAGATGAGTTTTACCACTAGTAGAAGGGGAGAAGGAGAGATGGGAAAATTTATACTTGCACTTGCACATATCGATCATTCAATCCCAAACACACATGCAAAAAGGCTTTTTTACTACTGCTAAACCTATCATGCATGACAGAATACCAAGACGGTCCATGATGAAATCCTTTATGAACAACTATGAAATTGCAAACATAGATTTTAAGCTTTCAAGTCACTTGAATTGCGGTGAAGCAAGAAAAAGCAGAGAAATTCAAAAGAGCAACATGTTTTTCTAAAAGCTATAAAACATAAATTATCTCTGTTATAGATTAATTTTTTAAACATTAACTAGGGCAGTGGAATAATTAATAAGTCCAGTGGTCTATATACTATTCTAATTAAGAATTCTACATCCTTGCAAGGAAAACTCTGTTAATAGCAGACAAAGTACCAAATCCTAAACTCTGTATTTCTATGATATTCTCCAAACACTCAAAATAGTTGTGATGTGACTGGAATAGCGCTGGTTTTAAGTTCACACTGGGATGCACAGAAAGCAGTGCAGACGGAGAGCCAGTGAGGTTTTGAACAGTCATCAGTATGAATATTCTTGAGCAACACAGAAGTATAGAAGATATGAGACCCTTATTCTCATATCTGAAGTTAATATAGAACGAATTTTCCTTCTTAGGTAATGGACTCTTATTTTAGTCCTTAAGAAGTAAATTTCTCATGCAAAACACAAGTAAATTCAGAGTTAAATGAATTAACACTGTATTCAAATGTAAGAGGCATTTAAAAAATGCCAAAGTTTGCGCAGCGAAAGCTCAGAGCACGTAAGAAAGTACTCTAAGCAAAATGTGACTTAAAGAAAACAGTAAAGTATTAGAATATTAAAATTAAATCAAAATAAAAGATAAAGTCAGAAGTACATATATGGCCTCAGATAAAATTATAAAATAGGTAAACTTTGTATTATAGTCCACAGGGACGATTTCGGAATAAATTTAATGGGATAACAAAAAGTCCGTTTCTCTTTAGTTCCTGTACTCTATTATTAACACATTAGTATTTCAGAGTGATAACAACTAGTAACCAAATTGAGAGAGATCTCCAAATATTATACAGTATGAAAGCTATCTAAATAATGTTATATCAGGTTGGAGACAAGGGACAGGGGATGGAAAACAGGAGGTAGGGTGGGAATTATTTCTGTAAGATACTCCATTCACATCCCCCAGACCAGAGAAGGTGGAAAGCATCCTGATTATTTTTAAGAAGCTATAAGTATGATTTTCATATCAAAATTTGAGGGCAAAAAATGAAACCTAAAACAACAAACCATTCTAACTTATACCTATAGATGCAAAAGTCTTAAATAAAACCCTAGCAAACTAATGTATTTGTTTAAAGAATAACACAATACACAAAGTCAACTTTATCCCAGGCATGCAACATGGTGTAATATTTTTAAATGTGTTAATGACATCAACAGGCAAAAACTCTAAGATCATCTCAAAATCATTTAATAAAATAAAATACAGTCTTGTTTAAAAATGGTAAAATAACTGGGAGGAAGATCTTTTTTTTTTTTTTTATTGAAGTATAGTTGCTTTACAATGTTGTGCTATTTTCTGGTATATAGCAAAGTGATTCAGTTATACATACATATATACACACAGATATATATATATTTTTCATATTCTTTTCCACCATGGTTTATTATAGGATATGAATACAGTTCCCTGTGCTATATACAGTAGGACCTTGTTGCTTACCTATTTTATTGATAGTAGTTTGTATCTGCTAATCCCAAACTCCTAATTTATCCCTCCCCCATCCCCTTTCCCCTTTGGTAACTATAAGTTTGTTTTCTATGTCTGTGAGTCTGTTTCAGTTTTGTAAATAAGTTCATTTGTATCATATTTTAGAATCCACATAAAAGTGATATTATATGGTATTTGTCTTTCTCTGTCTGACTTACTTCACTTAGTATGATAATCTCTAGGTCCATCCATGTTGCTGCAAATGGCATAATTTCATTCTTTTTCATAGCTGAGTAATATTCCATTATATTTATACGTATACCACCTCTTCTTTATCAATTCCTGTCAATGGATGTTTAGGTTGCTTCCATGTCTTGGCTATTGTAAACAGTGCTGCAATGAACATCAGGGTGCATGCATCCTTTCGAATTATGGTTTTCTCTGGGTGTAGGCCTAGGAGTGGGATCCCTGGATTATATGGCAGCTTTATTTTTAGTTTTTTAAGGAGTCTCCATACTGTTTTCCATAGCAGTTGCACCAATTTACATTCCCATCAACAGTGTAGGAGGGTTCCCTTTTCTCCACACCCTCTCCAGCATTTATTACTTGTAGACTTTTTGATGGTGGCCATTCTGACCAGTGTGAGGTGGTAGGTACCTCACTGTGGTTTTGATCTGCATTTCTCTAATAATTAGTGATATGAGGACCTTTTCATGTGCCTGTTTGCCATCTGTATGAGAAGATCTTTACTTTTAATATTGATTTTAATAGTGACTTATAAACCTACAGTCAATATCTTTTAAAAATGAGAATAAAATAAGCATGCCAACTATCAATATTATTTTATAATATTGTTCTGGAAACTGTGACAAAGGCAGTAAGAAATAAAAGTTAATAAATGACCATTAAATCCTTCAAATTAGGTGTTGGCTAGGTATAAGAGAAACACACTAAAATCAACAGCTTTCCTCTGTATCAGGAATAACAAGTTATATTTATTAACAGAATATCCACTTCACCAGGGCAACAAAAGGCTCAAATACCTAGGAAAATCTCAATAAATAGTTAGTTGCATGTGTATACAAACACACATATATAAAACAGATTAAAAACTTGACTAAGATGTATAACAGAAGACTTAAATAAACAGAGAAACATACCATGGTCCTGAGTGAGAAATCAACTTTATTAATCTACTATAATCTATACACTTACCCAATTTTAATGAAAATCATAATAGGATATTTTTGAAACTTAACATAGTAAATCAAACTTCATGTGAAGGAATAAACTGATAAAAACAGCCAATTCCCCCTCCACCCCCCACTGCTACTGTCACCACTTTAATTCAGACTCTCATCACTTGTCCCCTAGATTATTGAACACACCTCTTCACTGAACTTCCTGCCCAGTGTGGAGGTGAAAGTTTTCAACTTAAAATTTGAACTCTTTAGCACACAAGGCCTTTCACTGCTTCTGCCCACCTTCTCTGGCCTCTCATCTCATCCTCTTCCCTCCCTTCATTCCAGTCTTGTATCAGCTCCTAGAAGTGAACCAACAAGCAGTCTGGCCGTAGTACCTTAGCACCCATCATCCTCTTTCTGAAAAGCCCATCCTCCTATTCTTTTTCTTCAAATTCAGTTGAAGTGCTACTTCCTCTAGAAAGCCTTTCATGACGTCCTCTAGTCATATTTCTAGCCCCTACCCTGGATTTTCATAGAATCTTGGGGCACTGAGCTATGAAGGCCTGTATCATACTGTTCTGTAACCACCAATATAACTGTCTGTTCACTCCTACTAGAATACAAGTAGCAGATAAAACAACTGGGGAGATGAAGAAGTAAAGGGAGTGATGGAGAAGAGAATGAGAAAACCTAACAGCATTTCACTGGAAACCCAGGAAAAGAAGGCATCTAAGTAGAAAGAAGACTTCAACTTTGAGATAATAAAGATTGCCAAAATGTCTGTTCTAGAGCTAAAGAATGCCATTTAGAAATTTAGAATAAGCAAAAGGACCCTACTTATCTACAACTTCAATTAGTCAAAGTACCAAGCCCAAACAAAGGAAAGATAAAAGAATAGTTTTTGCCCTTTCTTCTACTCTTTCTTCCACTCTAAGAGTAGGGAGAAGTTCCCTACTCTTCTCCCAGGAATGGAAAGAGTCTAGTCCTGGTTATTGAGAAAAGAGATACATTAAGAGTAACAGAGAAAAAAAAAGAAAAGCATGTTTGCCAACTCAGAGTCTGGAGTCTGAGATATTAATGGCTTAAAAGGAACAAGAGGGCTTCCCTGGTGGCGCAGTGGTTAAGAATCTGCCTGCCAATGCAGAGGACACGGGTTCGAGCCCTGGTCTGGGAAGATCCCACATGCCGCGGAGCAACTAAGCCCGTGAGCCACAACTACAGAGCCTGCGCATCTGGAGCCTGTGCTCCGCAACAGGAGAGGCCGCAACAGTGAGAGGCCCGCGCACCGCGATGAAGAGTGGCCCCCACTCGCCACAACTGGAGAAAGCCCTCGCACAGAAACGAAGACCCAACACAGCCAAAAATAAATAAATAAATAAATAAATTTAAAAAAAAAAAAAAAGGAACAAGAACTTCAGGCAAAAAAAAAAAAAAGAGTAGTAAGAACCCTATATAGTCCCTATGCCCCGCTCCCCATGCTCTGCTTAAGGGATGGAGGAAGGCACAGGAACAAACTTCACCTATTCTCACCTGGAAGTACTTAACTCTAGAAAGAAAATAGCCAGAACACTGGCAGAAAGAAAAATAGACCTTAAAAATGCCAAGGCTGGAGGAATTACTTTGGGAAATTATTTTGCGATCCCACAAAAGGTAACATGGATGCCTAATGGGCAAGAGACTAACAATTCTGCTCAGGGAGCTCACATCATTTACCCTGACATCTACCAGGAACCCATTCTACCGGCCTAGACAAGGTGCAGCTTATGGAAACCTGGTTTTAGACATTCTCTTCACAATTACAGTCAAGTTGGGAGCAGAGGGAAGCAATTCCTATTTTCAGCTCATCAGCCCCTTTTATCAAGAGAGGAAAAAATATACCATCTTTTTATGCATTGGAACACTTACCAATTCACTCTACAAATAAATGTGGGTACGGACTACGTTAGGCACTCGGCAGGGCCTGGGAGAGCAGGCACGATCCCTGGTACCTAGCGCATACTACCTAATGAGAAGATAGTAAGAGGCAGAGGCACCACCACCTCTGGTCTGTGACTGGGAGGAAGCGTCACATACAGACAAAGGATTCGGGAAAGCCAGCCAAAAAGAAATGATACCTAAGATGAAACCCAAAGAATGAGAAACTGACCACCAAAAACGAATACTCCAGAAAAAGGGAAAGCATATTTAAAGGTTAGGAAGCAAAACAGCTTGGCACATTTTAAGGAAATAAAAATTTAGAAACACTAGTGCAAAAAAAGGCTGAAGGAGAAGGGGAACAGGAGGAACTGCGGAGAGACGGGGCTGGAGGGATGAGGAGAGCCAGACCGTCTGGGGCCCCACAAACCATGTTCTGAAGTCTGACTTCTATTTTAAAAACATTAAGAGGTGCCAGTGAAGGGTTTTAAGCAAGTAAGTCATTTGACCAGAATTGCATATTTTTAAAGTTCTTGGGCTGCTTTATGAAAAGTAATCTGAAAAGGAAACCAGTTAGTAAATGGCAAAGCCAATCAGGTCAACAACAACTACCACAAAATAAAACAGAAAGCAGAAAACACAGAAAATACTTAAGTATAATGACCAATAGTCCACAAAATAAGGATGTTTAGAAACAGCTCCCACCCTGTTATACCCGAGATTAAATCGACTCTTGCATTTGCCCTATAGTTGCCTTACTATCCTCTATCCAACATCATTCCCAACTTCTGTCACCAAATAAACCTTCCTTCCCTACTATCCTAACTATATCAACCAGCTCTCTGGAATGCAGTAGCCACTTGGCATATGTGACTATTTAAATTAATTAAAATACATTTTAAATTTTATTTCCTCAGTAGCAATAGCCACATTTCAAGTGTTGAATAGTAACAGATGTCTAGTAGCTACTGAGTGCCCAGCACAGATATGGAGCATTTTCATGAGTGCAGAAAGATCTACTGGACATGCTGGGCTATCGATGTACCTAAAACTGCCACTTCACTATGTAAGCCTATTGAGAACAACACAGCTATCTGAGAAGGCACCTGTGAAGGCAGACCCGCTCACTGTCTCAGGCCCTCATCTTGGGTATTAATGAGCTTCACAATGTAGCGAAGAATCATGGTGTACACACCATAAGACAGGTCCTGTGTTTTGGCTCATTAATCCTCACTGTGCTCTGAAGAAATAGAAAAGCAGCCGGCATCACCCATGTTTTATAGGTAAGGACACCAAGGCACAGAAACTAACCTGCCTGAGGCTATAAAGTCAATAATGGAGTCACAAATAAAAGCTGGAATCCCTAATGCCCTGACCAGTGCTCCATTCATTAGAGTAGTCATGGCTGATTTAAGAACCCATGAATAGAAACTATTCTGTTTCACCTGACCCAAGCAACCACTTGCTCTATCAAATGGACTGCTATGCCCACAGGAGGGTCATATCTGTTAGATATGTATATATATGTATATACACACACACACACACACACACACATACATGAACACATACCATGTACGTGTATGTGTGTGTACGTAAAAAAACAGAAAAATTTAAAAATATAAGATATGTATTCCCTGAGCTTGCCCTATCTTATTACATGTGATGGGAAATAAAGGATATTAAAAACACTTACCAAAACTAACAGCACCAAGGTATGGTACATTCCTGTATTATTAACTTGTTTTTCAATTACATTATATGATTACCTATAAAAAAATTACAACCTAGAAGCTCTGCATTTTGTAATCCTTATTTGCCTCTGTAACCAGCATTAAGTCCTGACTTCTGTGTGCTCCTTCCAAACCTGTAGAAGTAATGCTGGCACAGAGAGGCAATTCTTGCATTTTCATTTCAACTACCTCATTAACTGAAAAGAGTAAAATAAGATATAGGGAGACATGAACCAAGTTAGAGATTAAAGATATAAAATCCACATACAGCATTTGCTTGTGACACTCTTGACAACAGCAATTTTAAAATGCAGCCGCCAGCATTCACTAATGTGTGTCTCTGCCCTAACACTGCAAAACAATTTACCCAGAGCTCATTTGAATGATGTAAAAAAATCTAAGAAATAATTTGACTGCACTTGCCTAACATCTGAATTCTTACATATTTTAACTGTGGTTACACTAAATATGCAAAAAAAAAAAAAGGAGAAAAGGCACAGAATATTTAAAACAATTCTAAAGTATTGGGAAGCATACAAAGTAGTTATATGCTTCTAATTCTTGCCTTATTAGTAAGTATGAATCACTTTATATAATATAAAAACTAAGTGAATTTTTCCAGAAAGTCAAAGCTTCCAAAGTTAACTTGACAACTGTTTCTGAATTAAAAGAGCAAATCTCCCTCAAATACGTAAGTATCATAAAGGAAAAGGGCATGAATGCTGATTTTAAATCCAGAATATAATGGCCACATCTAAATTTAGTTGTGAAAGAAAACAGAGCCATCAACTTGGGTAGTAAAGTCTGTTTCATCACAGACCTTGACTCAAGAATAAGTCAGTGAAAAAAACAGTTTTTAAGTTGAACTACTTACACGGCGTTCCTGGAGGCTCCATAGGAGAGTAACAGCTTGACTATATCCACATGCCCGTTCTTGGCTGCGTCGTGAAGAGGTGAGTCGTTCTGATACCCAGTGGTGTTCACCAACGCCTTGTGCTGGAGCAGCAATTCCACCACCTTCAGGTGCCCGTGATTGCAGGCTTCGTGCTAATTAAAGAAAAAGAAGAGTGATGAGGAAGAGCAATGAACAGTATCATAACAAAACCACACTTCAGAAAAATAAATGTGAACCTCAATCAGTAAATTGTTTCTTACCTAAATACTCGTACTAAACCATAAGTTGTTGACAGAGTAAAAGCCACTATTAATAGTCTTTATGGTAAGATGCATGGCGATCAAGATTTATGCAATTCATGGAAAAAGATTTTTTTCATTTGAGCCTTGGGTCAAGCTCTCTTAATTTGGAAGAAAATATAGCTTTGGGCCAATTATGGCTCCTAAATTGTTCTACAGTAAGAAATTTAAAACAAGACAAAAAAAAAAAAACATAGAAAATATTTAACAACCAGATCATGCATAAAATCTGAAATCCTCCAAGGCTGAATAGAACTCACCAAATCAGGGGCTTAGCCATAAGCGAAGCGGTGCACCTGCATGTATATATAAGCACCTAACAAAGTGAATATCCTAGAGTATTTATAAGAAAAGCTTCTCCAACTGCTGAAGCTACAGATACTGTATGGCTGGTGCCAATGATAACAGAAAAAACACAGAGTAGGCACTCAAAAAGAGCTTACTGAATGAATGTTCAAAGATGCTTTACATGCACATCTTTCCTTATGTTTAATGATCTGCTAACAATGCCACTATGTTGTATTATTCTAATAAACCTCTGGCATGCCATACTTTTTAAGTACATACATTGAAATCTTAATAGGCGATATACCACATCAAATGTCTGTAGGTCTATTTCTAGGAGAAAGGAATCCAAATAAGGCATCAGGTCCTCTAAATCACTCACCAACTTCTACTACAGTTTGCCTTAGTGGCTTAAAAGAAAAATTAACCATTCCTTGAAAAGGTTAGCCAGCCTGTGGAGTCCAAACAACAAAGTGACTCTGATCCAGACTAAACACTCCCAGCTTAAAAAATTGGCAAGGAGAAGTCATTATACACAAATTTAAAACCTTTTTGCACCTGTTCTAATGAGACTCTCTCTATTTCTGTGAATTTACAGTTCACCGAATAAGGGCATCCACCTCATCTCTTAACACTTCTATGGCTGCATTCAAGCCACATGCTACTGTCCTAATGTAATTAGCCGATATAGCACTTGTTCCCATGTATTTGTACCATTCTTTTTCCAGACTATCCTTCACAGTTTTTTTTTTAGTAATAATAAGCAAAGACTTTAAAAAATGTTTAACATGAGCAAAGATTTCTACTGCCTCTGTGTGTTATACCCTGGATAGGGTATAAGTCAGCCTAAGACAGATCCTCAATAAGAATCACTGCCTTGTGATACATTCCTACACCCAGTTCCTCTGACCTCTCTTTGTTCCAAGAAATGTGGTTCCAATGACATGCAATGCTGCAGAATGGAGCCTGATGTCAGCTGTAGCAGTTACCTCTCCATAAATGAGCTAAATTCAGCAATATGGTGTAACTGGATTCTCAAATCTAAATGTAGTCAGTCAAAAGGTAGCCAATTTTTCACCCGTCACAACAGAAAAGCTAGACAAAACATAATCATTTACTCTTATTTGTTGAAAATATAAGTTCTTCAGATTACAAAGAGATTGTATAGGTGGTAGAGGATGATATATAGATGACTACATAACTATAAACTATAATAACTATAAAACATAAACAGAATGATAATAAAAACAAACAACTAGAAAACTACCAATGGTGTCCATCCAGCATGGTCTTTAACATTCGGGTCACTTCCATTTTGTAAGAGGTATTCAACAGAAGGTATGTCGCCCTAGTAGAAAAATGAAAAGGTAGAAAGAAATTAAAAATCATCAAGGAAAGAAAAAAAAATTAAGATTTAAGATTTTATCTTCAAGATAAAATTTAAATCTTCTCTCTTCTATGCCTATTGCTCATGAGTCAATAAATAGTAAGCTATGTATGCATGGATTGTTCTGAGGTGCCAACTCATCAAAGCCATGTGGTCCATCACTGAATACAGAGTACAAAATCTCTGCTATTAGCAACCTGTATCAAAATTCATTTCAAAATACCAAGGACACTAGCCAAAGATCACCTGATCAAAATGAAGTTTTTAAAGTCACCATTTCGTTTGTGAAAAACATCCTTTCTGAGCATACATGAAAATGGTTTCTGATTTCCGTTTAAAACAAAATTAAAGCCAAGAGGGCTGCTCAGTGAAAACCAATGTTAGAAAGCCAAAAACTGTTGTCTTACTGGCAGTTAATCCACTTATCCTCGAGATATTAATTTAGTTTATATTCACTTTATTTGCTCAAAGATATTTTTTAGGCAAAAGCAAAGCTTATTTTCTCCAAAATAACTGACAGCTTACTCTGAAAAAGGCTGAATAAATAAAAGTTACATATGACAAAAGTTATACATGCCAATGTTGTGTTTTTTGTTTGTTTGTTTTTTTTAAGATTTTTTTTTTATTTTTTTAATTTTTTATTTATTTATTTATGGCTGTGTTGGGTCCTCGTTTCTGTGCGAGGGCTTTCTCTAGTTGTGGCAAGCGGGGGCCACTCTTCATCGCGGTGCGCGGGCCTCTCACCGTCGCGGCCTCTCTTGTTGCGAGGCACAGGCTCCAGACGCGCAGGCTCAGTAATTGTGGCTCACGGGCCCAGCCGCTCCGCGGCATGTGGGATTTTCCTGGACCAGGGCTCGAACCCGTGTCCCCTGCATTGGCAGGCGGACTCTCAACCACTGCGCCACCAGGGAAGCCCCAATGTTGTGTTTTGAGAAGAGCTTCTTTAGGGAGAAGGACATCTCCTCTCTCCTACCACTCCCAGCCCCAGCACTCTTCTGAAATGAGTTTTTCTCTATTGGTTTGAAAAATGTAGAAGTCACTAAGTCCCCTAAATACAGTAACATTTGCTTTTATTGGATTGTTTCAGACTACCTCTCAAATACAGCAAACCTTAAAATGGTAGCTTACTCAGTTTTCTAAAAAAAAACAAACCCGCATACAACATATATTTTTAAGATTCTAAATTAGCAAAATGACCTTAAATATTAAATGGGCCTAAAAAAACAAGTATTCTATATGTTTCAAATCAAATGCCCCACTTCCAATAAAAAAAATATTTCCCATAGTTCCTTAGAGGTACAAATTCTACACCTCTAGCGCAAGTTAACATACACTTAGCGACTTTTGCACTATATTCAAGTCGGTTCCAAATGAGCTCAGGAAAATCTGTCAAGATACAAATTTGATTTTTTTTAAACGATCCCATGAATATTGGGGCAGATGAACTGCCAGAACCACACACATTCCTGACCTTCAAAATGAAGTATCCACAAAAAAATACATGTAAACCTTCTCAAAAATGTCCTCAATCTAATTCTACATGGCAATCACAAAAACATATTAACCTAAAGAAGCCTGTAAAATAATATAAACACAACTGTGGAATGGAAGAGTCCCATGGAAGAGTCACAGAGACAATTAGTGACAATTTAGAAGCTAAAAGCAGAATCTCTTTTCAGGTTGCTAGCCAGTGGTATTTTTCTTTCATGTCACCTCTTCATATTATCAAAGGTGTCTTCTGTTAACATTTTACCCCTATACTTCCCTGAAATGTATAGCTGATTTGCAAATTGCTTGCTTTTTATACCCGATCTGCTTTTTCCTCCCTAGTACTTAAAAGTTTGTCATATTTTCTCCTTCTACTTTATGTAAATTTAATGTCATGCACATAAATAAAATTATGATAATTAGATAGGGTCCACAGTAACTGCATAAGCTTGAACCAATATAAAGTTTCCAGGAAACAAATTAACTTCTGCTTCTGATTTCTTTAAATTACTTTCTTCTCAAACAGAATATTTTCTGAGTAATAAGCACTCACTTTTAGGCTTCTCACAACTTAAAAGAATAATTGAGATTCTCTTAAAACCACAGGGGGGGAAAAAACCATCTAAGAAAAAAGTATTTACCAAGGCTTATAAAAAATTTTAAACAGACTCGGTGTTTTCAAATAAAACCTTAAAGGCTGAAAATAAGGGAACATGAGTGTCACATTGAATTTTCTTATTGCTAACCTTTCATTCAAAGGAAATATTCTTCATACATGCATATGGCAGTAGTATAAGTTAACTTTCCAAAAACAAATACACACACACACAAATAAAACTCTTTTTCCTTATAAAGGTTAGCTCTTTTAAAATACTATTAAGGGGACTTCCCTGGTGGCACAGTGGATAGGACTCCGTGCTCCCAATGCAGGGGGCCCAGGTTCAATCCCTGGTCAGGGAACTAGATCCCACATGCATGCCACAACTAAGAGTTCACATGCCGCAACTAAGAGTTCACGTGCCACAACTAAGGAGCCCATGTGCTGCGACTGAGAAGCCCATGAGCTGCAACTAAGGAGCCCGAGTGCCACAACTAAGACCCGGCACAACCAAATAAATAAATAAATATTAAAAAAAAAAAAAAAAATACTATTAAGAATAAATATTTTTATAAAAATAGTACAGGACATTACAATTAAGTACAATAATGATGACTTACCCAAACAGTTAAGCTTTTCCACATAAATGAACTAACCAGGTACCTAAAATTTCTCCTTTTAGCAACTAGGTGTTGTTAAAAAAAAAAAAAAAGTTTAGTCGTCTGGAACGGAGCTCTGAAGTTTATTAAACATTTTCTGGGTGTCTTAGTTATTTACTGAATAAAATAATTTCACAGATGACTTGGACAACCTAGCCATCGTGACAGTAAGTTATTGGTATTACAAAGATGGTGGGTGACAAAGGGAAAAATGGAGACTGACTCCAAGAGGTGCTCTAGAAATTGAAATCTTGAAAATATCACAGATGCCAGTTTGCTTTTGAGTCCTTTGTTATTGTCTGAGGAAGCCAGTATGGAGGATAAGTAATAACATGATTTTACACACAATATAACATGACTACCTTAAGGTATAATGAATGGTTACTAAGTCAAACCCTAAAGGAGATGCCTCACAGGGGATTTTCTCTCTACCTAAAAGATCCTCATCACCTTTGTTATGTTAGGCATACCATCCCTTGTAAGTTGCCTTCAAAATATTATCTATTATGTCTGCACCTTAAATACATCATGGCATGTCAACTTCAAGTCATTCTTCTATTTCTAATACATTCACTGCTATGGCAATGAATTATGAGTAATCATTACCATTTGAAGAATCTGTGCTAGAGAACTTTGGGGCGGTTTATTCCAGCATCAACAAATTCTCAAGCAAAGGTGAAAAAACAGAATAACAAACCAAATTTTTCTCTCTGTATAATGAAATGTCAAATACTAAGATTCTTCTTATTAAATCAGAAGAATAAACAATGAGTGTTTATCTTAGTTTCTATGTAGGCATAACGTTTCCTCGTAAAATCTCTTGTTTATAACATCATGTTCTCAAAATCACTTTAGCCATAGATGACATAGATATTCAAGTACAAACATGGGGGCATGAAGAGAGCACAGTGAATCTCAACTTTTGTTCTGGTTGAATAAGGATACTCACAACATCCCAGACACAGTATTAATAAATATACTGCTTGAAATTCCATAGTGTAAGAAAATAAATGTATAAATAAAGAATTCAAAAATAATCCTGTCTAAGGTATGCATTCAAATGTCACTGAATGTCCAAAAACTAGCTGGCTGGCCTATAAGCCCATGATCCTGAGGAGAAAAGGATCTGAGAACTGAGAACATAAACATTATCTGCTGATGATATAGTAACTGTCTACATTCAGGCAGCCTTGTATTTAGGCAGTCTGGATATTTAATAAGAGCCTTCTACTGCCAAGTATGGACCGTTTCAAGATAAATAAGGTTAACAGATGCTTTACATTAACCCAAAAGTCCCACTTCTAGGAACTTATCCTAAGGATATACCTGCTCACATGTGAAACAAAGATTGCTCACTGCAGCACAGTTTATAAAAGCAAAACAATGGAAACACAGGCATCCATCAGTAAGGGACCAGTAGAATAATAAAAATTCATGGAACGCTATGCTACAACAGAATGTACAGAAAGTGTGTACTAATATGGAAAGCATTTACTTATATTTGTGTAAAGAAATTCACAAAAGATACACAAGAAAGCAAGAAAGGGCTTGTTCAGCAAGAGGGTGGCTGAGGACAGAAATGGGAGTGAGCCTTTCCACTGTAAGTACTTTTATTCTTATTTTTTTTTTTTTTTTTTAATTTTATAGCTACTTTATTTATTTATTTATTTTTGGCTGTGTTGGGTCTTCAGTTCGTGCGAGGGCCTTCTCTAGTTGCGGCAAGCGGGGGCCACTCCTCATCGCGGTGCGGGGACCGCTCTTCATCGCGGTGCGCGGGCCTCTCACTATCGCGGCCCCTCCCGTTGCGGGGCACAGGCTCCAGACGCGCAGGCTCAGCAGTTGTGGCCCACGGGCCCAGCTGCTCCGCGGCATGTGGGATCTTCCCAGACCAGGGCTCGAACCCGTGTCCCCTGCATTAGCAGGCAGATCCCCAACCACTGCGCCACCAGGGAAGCCCCCTATTCTTATTTTTGAAGCATGAAGTTATTACCCACATTTTGAAATTACATTTTAAATGGGGAATAAACTCCACATAACCACAAAGTCAAATTGAGGAGTCATATAATAAACAGAAAGCTAAAAACATATAAATGCAAACAAAACAATGTCACCATAGAGGAAAAACCAACTCTGGGAATTCTGAAAAAGACTGATTCAGAAGGCAGGCTATAAGCTAGATTTTGAAGGTTAGATACAAAGGATCATTAGGGAAAAGGGAAAGATGCAGAGGAAAGGATATAAGAGGCAGAAAAAAGAACATGTGCCAAGTATTGGTAGCATTAAAGTTCAGTGTCAGAAGAAGAGGGTTCAGATCATGGCTAAGTGGGAAAATCACTCAGTTATTCAACAAATATCAATCTATTACATACCAGGCAATGTTCTAGACACTGAAGACAGAACACTGAACAAACAACTCTTGCTCTCATTCTAAAGAGAAAGACAGGAAACAAAGAGATCTACAATAATGATGCCAAGAAATAATAATAGGAAGAAAAACAAAACAAGCTAAGCATATGGCAGAGACTGCTATTTTAGGTAAGTTCAGAAAAGTCTCTCTGAAGAGGTGGCATCTGAGCAGAGGTCTGTATAGGCCATAAGGAGGACTGTGGATTTTATTTTAAGTGAGCCGGGAAGTTATTGGTAGGGCAGCGCAGAAAAGACAAGTTATGACTTTGGTCAGATGACTCTGGCTGTTATACAGAGCACTGAGTGCACTAAGTACAGAGGAAAAGCTGAGAAGGTAGTTCAGTGATGTGGATGAAAACTGACAACACCCACACTGCCACCAACAATGTCCACGTTCTAATCCCCAGGGACGTGTGACTATGTCACCTTACACAACAAAAGGAACTCTGCAACGTGATTAAGTGTACAGACCTGGAGGTGGGGAAGATTATCCTGCACTGTCCTAGTGGCTCCCATCTAATCACGTGAGTCCTTAAAAGCAGTGAACTCTTCCTGGCTGGGGCAGAAGGATGGAATGCCAGGACTCCACCTGCTGCTGCCCGCTCTGAATCCAGAGGAAGAGGTCCACGCACCAAGGAATGTGACAGTCTCTAGAACCTGAGAAGGGCCCTCAGCTATAAGCCAGCAAGAAAACAGGATCTCAGTCCTACAACCAGAAGGAAGTACACAGTTCCTGCCAACAACCCAAGTAAGCAAGGAAACGGGTTCTCTCCTAGTGTCTCCAGAAAGTAGCATAGCCAACGAACTGATTTTAGTGTGGTGAGACTCATACCAGACTTCTGGCCTACAAAACTGTAAGAAAATAAATTTGCCTTGTTTTAACTCACTAAATTTGTGGAAAGTTGTTATGACAGCAATAGGAAGCTATTTCAAGTGGTCAGGACAAGAAAATACAGGTAGCTTCCACTAGGGTGATAGCTATGGCCAACAAAGATGCCCAGAGGTAGGTCTGGGGCAAGATATTAAAGAATTTTATTAATGACGTGACCAAGTTCAAAGATCATTCTATAAAGCCATCACTGTAGCAAGGGAAGCTAACTAGCCCAACAGAAGAGTAGAACTACCGTGGGGCTCTCTGCCCTCAGCGCATCCACCAGGCACGCGCAGTGCAACAGTGCACACTTAGGATCTGGGGGAAACATGGAAAATGTGGACATTGCATGTCTACAAGATGTTTCAGGGGAAAATAACAACTACAATAACAACAACAAAATCTACCTTAGACAGCAAAAAACCTCATTTGTTCTGGCTACCTGCAAAGTTATCAGGTCTGTATTCATGACTCAGCTGCAGTAACTCTTTCCTTTTCCCTGCTCCTCGTTCCATGTTATAGTACAGCTGACCCTTGAACAACACAGATTTGAACTGTGCGGGTCTGCTTAGACACACACTTTTTTCAATAAATATATCGGAAAGTTTTTGGAAGATTTGCAACAATTTGAAAAAACTTGCAGACAATCCAGGTAGCACAGAACTATCAAAAAAATTAAGAAAAGTTAGTTATGTCATGAATGCATAAAATATATGTAGATAATAGTTTATCCTTACATAGACATAAGGTGATATTTAATATAAAATTAATAACGTGTTAGTCTTCTTACTGTTTTATACCTTGGCTCTCACAGAATTACGTTACCATACAAGATGCCTCTCTGTACAGCATGCCTCTCTCTTGTAATTGGAGAAACTGCCCATCAGCCTATCATCACAGGTAAGTGGTTTTTAAAAAAACGTAACGATGTTTCCAATACTGTAATATGAATATGACTGTAATACTTAGGCCATAAAATTTTATGATTCATTTATAGTATATAGCTAGGCTACAGTGATGCAACTCTATCAATTACACTAGTCTACCATAAAGCAATCATATTGCTGCTTCTTATCAATGCATCAATCATTATACCTGTAAATAAATATGACTTTCTCTTTCACAATAGCTTTTCATTTTTGATGTCTAGTGTTAGTAATACATATACCGACTACAGTGTTTTGTATCATATAAGACAACATTGATGCATGTACTGACAGATAATTCATCTTATGAACAGATGACGTAAACTTATGCTATCTAAATGCAGTACAGGGCTTCCCTGGTGGCGCAGTGGTTGGGAATCCGCCTGCCAATGCACGGGACACGGGTTTGTGCCCCGGTCCGGAAAGATCCCACATGCCGCAGAGCAACTGGGCCCGTGAGCCACAGCTACCAAGCCTGCGCGTCTGGAGCCTGTGCCCCGCAACGGGAGAGGCCGCGACAGTGAGAGGCCCGCGCACCGTGATGAAGAGTGGCCCCCGCTCGCCACAACTGGAGAAAGCCCTTGCACAGAAACGAAGACCCAACACAGCCCTAATTAATTAATTAATTAATTAATTAATTAATTAATGCAGTACAGTACCATAAATGTATTTTCTCTTCCTTATGATTTTCTTAATAATATTTTTCTCTAGCTTCCTTTACTGTAAGAATACAGTATATAATACATATAATATACAAAATATGTGTTAATCAACTTTGTTTTATCAATAATGCTTCCAGTCAACAGTAGGTTATTAGTAGTTAACTTTTTTAAGAGTCAAAAGTTACACGAAGATTTCAACTATGTGGAGGTCAGCACTCCTGACCCCTGCCTTGTTCAAAGGCCAACTGTAGCTTTAACTTTAGAGCCACCTCAAATCCTTTTTTGAAGTAGGTGGATACAAAGCATAAACAAGACAGCAGGATTGCAGCATTTGGTTTTCAAGTAGGCACAGATTATTCATTCTTGGTTGCAAACAAAAAAATTAGGATAGAAAATGAAATGAATACTATTTATAAAAGGATAAATATACTGATAAATCCTTTGATTTTTCTTCAAGTATTTGTTTGATTATTAAAATCAAGCTGAGATGGGGACATGCATTCAACTTATAATAAATTTGTAAAAGAGAACATTATTGTTAAATAGGCATTTTAAAAAACAATAGAAATCAATTAACTTTTCTTAAATGTACTATATCAGAATCTGCCAATGAATGACAGTATAGTATTTGATAAGTTCAAGAGAATCAAAATGAGTAATTCTAATTCTGGCAAGACAATTGCTAAGTAAAATGACAATCTGACAAAACTTGTATTGAAGCAATCTTGAACATATCAATGGAGAAAATTCACCAAGATGGCATCATGGCACCATTTTTTCCTGTCTTAAGATTCCACTGGGCTTTTTTCCACAGCCTACGCCAAGCACAGATAAACTATAGCCTGTAGGCCCGACACCTAATTTCATGTGTAAAGTTTTATTGGTTTACATATTATCTATGACTACTTTTGCACTAAATCAGAGTTGAATAGTTAAGACTATATTCCTAAAAAGCCGAAAATATTTACTCTAATTGCCCCTTTAAGAAAGATTTGCCAAACCATGGCCTAGACTCTAGGTCCTAGAGATCCTCACTAATAAAGATAAATGATTCTTACGACTGAGTGAAAAATTCTCTACCAATGAAAGCAGATGCTTAACTGCTGGTCTGAAAATAATTCCCAGTAAGCAAAATGTAGAAACTAAAGCAGTCTACATGTATGTATTAGCCAGAAAAATGAACAAAAAATATTTATTATTATGCTAGCTACTTATATCTATGAAGCATTAATAACATTATAATGTTAGGATTATTATACCTTATATATTATATAATACACACACAAACACATATATATAAATAAAACAAAGAGGACAAAAAATATAGTCTGCTTTTTAAAATCATGCTTTGCAAAAATCAGACTAAAACGTAACCAGAGCCAACTCCAAAAATTCAAGTTGTTCAAAGGATACGAAATGCCTAGAAAGTAGTCATGTGGCAGGTTCTCCCCTTACTGGCATCAGGCGTAGAGATCCTACATTCATCATTTATTGGAAGATAAAGCAAGAAAAAAAAAAGCGTTGGAAGAAACTCACTTTTGTGCTTTTCCCTTTCTCCACAGAAAAATACAGAAATCCCTGGACTCAATGCCTACTCCATGTTCTTCCCAGACACTTTATGTTGCTCACCAGCTTCATGTTCAGGGTCTCAAGGGGCTCTTTCCAGACCTCCCAAAGTTCCTTATCCATGCAAAGGACCCAAGGGTTTCCCCGTAAATTTACTGAAAGATCATAAAAGCTATGCTAATTTAGTAGTAATCTCTCCCATATTGTATTTTCATAACACTTGCATGGATTCACAGACCAAAGTCTATAAAGCTATGATGCTAACTGCTCCCCTCTACGTGCAGCACTTGCGTCAATTTCAAAGATTAACCACTGCAAGCACGTACACCACATGCTCGGCAAACTAGCCAGGTTCCGGAAAACGAACACTGCCGCATCCCAGGTGTAGAGGCAACAAAGGTAACTCAGTGAATAGGCTAGTAAAAGGAATGGGCTGACTGTGGGCCCCAGAGAAGCCCCTTTATGGTGAACCACAGGAGCCATTTCTGACAATCAAATTTTCAGGTCACTGGAGAAATGTACAGACCACGTCTTGCAACCTCCCAGATCCCGGCAGTACCCACTAGGAGTGTCAACAGTACAGAAGCTCATCCCCTCTCACACTGCCCCTGAGCTCTGAAGTTAGGTAATAAAGATGTGTTGCCAGCAGTAACTTGGCAGTTGTCTGTCTATATCCATAAAGCATGAGAAGAATGGGTAAACAAAATGGTGAAAACTGAAAAAAAAACATTATGGAATAGACGAAAATAAAAGCGCTTGGCAAAGCTGAAGCTGAAATACGGAAATACTGGTTTTCTCCTGCAAGATCACGCTCCTCAGGACCAGGGGCCACTGCTCTGAGGTAGGGATACAGTCCTTATGAATTTTTGCTTCTCTGGTTCACAGGGAGTATCACATCTGGTTAGGTTAATTAGCCTAGTAATCTTATATCATTTTCCACAAACTCCAAAGAAACTGTTTTATACTGGGTCTCATTCTGAAGTTGTATTTTCGAGTAAGCATCCTACCTTAATTGAAGCAATATGGAGCAAAGTCTCTCCTCGATGATTTCTTTTCATAGCCATAAGACTACTGGGCGAGAGCTTCATTGCTGAGGGACTACACATCATTCGTCTGTAACTTGGACTATTCAGTGTAGAAGGGGGCGTACCTGGTGAGAGGTTAATGGATTCATCTAATATATTACTGCTTTTCCTCCTCAGTGTGTCACCAACTGTAAGTTCCTTTGAAGGTGGTGAAGAACATCCAGGCAATGGCACGTTTTTTGAGAGCACTGTTTGCTTAACTGAATTTCCACTGGTGCTCGGACTGCTGCTTCTACATCTCTTAGAAACAGGACTGGAACGTCTGTTGCGACGCCCATGTTTCCCAATATGACCTGATGGCAAGGATTTCTTAGATGTAAGATCGTTTTCACAGAGAGTCTTCTCAGGAGTCACTTCTTCATTCCTGCTCTCAATTTCTGGAGACTCTATTTGCTCATCAGCCAATGGTAAAGAGACTTCAGTTAAGCTTCTAAAACATTCAGATTCTGTTACGGAGCCACTTGCTAGTAAGTCTGTTTTACCATTTATCTGCGGACTAGCAATAACAAATGGTTGGCTACAGAAGGATACTAGCTTTTCCTTAAATTCCTCTTTGGAGTCAAGTTTACCATCTTCTTTTTCTGCCTCTAAATTCCATTTTTGGTTGATTTCAGCCAAAGTTTTCTTTTTCTGTTTTTTTCCAGATTTTGTGGAAGCCTTCTTAGCCCTCTCAGAAACATCCACTGGAGGGCTTGTAGAGACAAATTCGTACATGGAGGCCTGCTGAGCATTTTCATCACTTATCACAGGAGGCTGAGTTTGCACTGAAACTTTACTCACAACATACCTGACCTTCTTACTTCGAGGACTAAACCACATTTTTATTGAATTCTTCTTATATTCTGCATCACTAAATAAACTTTTCCTAGATGTTTCTTCTTTCAAATCTGATAGGAAAAAGGAAAAGAAATCTGTTACACGACTTAATCTCTACGACTTAATCTCTCCCATCTTGAGCTCCCAAAGAATTTTGTTGATAGTTCTCCTAAGGTGTATCACCTTTTATTTGTGTACTTCTTCCTTCCCTCCTAGATTTTGAACTCCTTGAAAGCAGATATCCTCATTCAACAAATATTTACAGAATCCTACTTTATTTCAGACAATGTTCTAGTGGCTGGAGATACAGCAGGGAACGAAACATGGGAAAGACAAAATATACAAATAAATATTTGTATATTTATTCCACTGGGAAAGACAAAATATACAAATAAATAAGTAGAACATACAGTCTGCTGTATGGTAGTGATAAGAGCCATGGAGAAAAGCTATACTAAATAAATAAACAGACTGATAAGCAGGTATGAGATTTAATAAGCAGTAGTCAAAAAAAAATTAACACTTATTAACTGATGCTTAATTTAAAAAAAAGACTTGAAAATCAATCAATATAATTCACTGTATCAACAAACTAAAAGAAAACCATGTGACTTTTTTCAACAGATATAGAAAAAAAAAAAAATCTGGCAAAATCCGACATCCATTCATTATTTTTAAAAAGGTTCAGCATTAGGGATAAAAGGAAACTTCTTCAACCTGATAAAGGACATCTACAAAACTACACACCGCTAGTACCATCCTTAATGAAGAAAGACTGGAACTACTGTTTTGTTCCTATTATCTTGTTCTTGTCATCAAGAACAAGGTGAAGATGTCTGCTCTCACCATCCCTATTCAACGTCATACTGAAAGTCCTGGATAGCACACCAAGGTAAGAAAAAGATAATAAAAGATAATACACAGATTGTAAAGGAAGATCTAAAACTGTATCTATTCACAGCTGACTTGATTGGCTATATAGAATATCCCAGAGAATCTTTTAAAAAAAATTAATAAAACAGGTGACTGTAACAAGGTCACAGAATGCAAGGTCAATGTACCAAGTTCAACTGCAACTGTATTTCTGTATACTAACAATGAACATGTAAACTGAAATTTTTTAAAAATCTGGTACTGATTGTAATAGTACCAAAAAAATACTTAAGTACAAGTCTAACAAGATATGTACAAGCTCTGCTTGCTGAAAATTAACAATATTTATGAAAGAAATCCTATACAATTGGAAAGACATACCGTGTTCATGAACTGGAATACTCATTATTGTTAAGATGTCAATTCTCCCAGACAGATTTATAGACTGTAACATAATCCCAAGGAAAATGCCAGTATGTTTTTTAAAAAAATAATAGACAAGCTAATCCTAAAATTTGCATGGAAAAGCAAAGTAACTATAATGTGGAAAAGCAAAAGACCTGGATGGCCAACACAACACTGAAGAAGAACAAAGTTGAAAGGACTATGCTACCTGATTTCAACTTACTTCAGACAAAATGAATCTAGGGAATTAAAGATAATAGTCACAACTCTTCAGGTACCATCTAATATAACCTCGAGCTATATAAACGAAAAATAGCAAGAATGAATGAACTATAACTATATACTCAAACATACTCTTGAGCAAAAGAAGCCAGATATAAAAGAGAACATAGAAACAGCTGTAGCTAACCTAACGTGTTAAGTCAGAACAGTGATCATCCCTATGGGGAAAGGAGGCAGTGACTGGAAACAGGCAATGAGAGGGGCTTCTAGAGTACTGTTTATTCTTCTGGGTAAGTTCAGTTTGTGAAAATTCATCAAGTTATATACACTTACGATGTATGTATTATATACTATAAAAGAAAGTTTTTTTAAAAAAATACGTATTTATAATCAGGAATTAAAACACAAAGATTCGGTAGAATTTTAAAAAAGAAAATAACCATTGTCCCTAAGTAGACAAGGTGTGACATTTTGTGAGTGAGCACTCTTCTGCACAAACACCTGCTGCTTCAGCTAAGGTCATGAAGAAAGGCCTCTCTAAGGAGCTCACTTTTAAGTTGAGACCTAAATGACAAAAGGGAAGCAGCCACTTAAGGATCTAGGAAAGTGTTTCCCAAGCAGAAGGAAGAGTAAGTGCCAAGGTCCTAAGATGGGAACAAGTTTAGCATATTCAATGGATAGCATGCCATTGTGGCTGGAACTTGTAGAAGGAGCAGAAAATGGAGGGAAATGAAGTCAGGCAGGTAAGCAGAAGCATTCTATAAAAAGCTCAGTCTCGGGTTTTTTTGCTGGTACTCCTCACTCCACTGACCTCTGAAGTGGGAGGGATCAGGACTTTATCTGCCGTCTCTCCCTTAATAATCATATATATATATATAACATACACGCAGTTATTTATGTATACACTGGCAACTCCAAATGTATAAGTGCGGCCCAGACCTCTCCCCTGGACTCCAGGCTCCACTATTCAACTGCCTATTTAACGACTCTACCTGCATGTCTACTCCTAGTAAGTATCTCACACCAAGCATGACCAAAACTGGGCTCCTGGTCCACATCCTCCCAAACTTGCTCCTCCTACAATTTTCCCATCTCAGTAAATGGCATATCCATCGGTCCAGATGCCTTAGGACAAAACCCTTAAGAGTCAAACTTGTCTCTGTTCTCTCTCTCACATCCCGTATGCAAATTGCAAGTTCTACCAGCTCTACCTGAAAAATACATCCAAAATCTGACTACTTTTTGCACCTCCACTCTTACCACCATGGTACCATACTGTCTCACTAGATTACTGCCCCACCCTCCTTCGTGCTCTCCCTGACGATGTCTTTGCCTCCTCCGCTCTAAGTCGATTCTCAACACAGCAGTCAGTGGTCCTTTTATAACTGGTCAGATCCTGTCATTAAAACCCACCAAAGACTGTCAATCTGACTCTTAATAAAAGCCACAATTTTAGTCTAAAAGGTCAGAAATAACCAGACCCTCCATTTCCTTCCTGATCTCACATCCTGTTCTTTCCTTCCTCACCATTCCAGCCACTGGGCCTCCCTGTTGTTCCTCAAACACACGAGGTATGCTTCTGCCTCAAAGCCTTCACATTTGCTGACCCTTTGCCTGGAGACCTCTTCCCCAAATATGTGCATGGCTCACCCTCTCACCAACTACAGGTCATTGCTCAAATGTCACATTTTTTGTGAGATCATCCCTGACACTCTGTTTAAATTTACAAATTCTCACCTCCTACTTATTTACATCTCTTTTTGTATCTTGTCTGTCTCGTCCTATCAGAATAGAAGCTCTAGGAAGGCAGAAGTTTGTATCTCTACCCTGCCATTCCCCAGTGTCCACTCAATGTCTAACACATAGTAGATGTTCAATTAATACCTCCTGCTAAATGAATGAAATTAATGGGATCACATAATCCAGCTAAAGCAAGCTGGATCTCATTCAGACTCAATTCAGGGAGAATAATGTTTTATGCTTTAGAATGATCACTCTGGCTGCTACTGAGAAGGAACTTTAGAAGAAAAGAATGGACACAGTGACCAATTACATAGCTATCATCCACTAGAAAGATCACAGTGGCTCTGACAAGCACTGTAGCAGTAGAAATGGTAAAATACAAAACCTAAAAGGCTACTAATTAACTAAACAAATAGGCAGGGGAGAGATGATAAAATGCTTAAAGCCCAGTAGCAAGAGAGCGTATGATATATTTCAGTAACTAAAAGACAACCAGTATATTTGCCTTGCAGAGAGACCAAGGAAGAAAGTGGTTTAAAGATGAAGACTATAAAGCGATAGCCAGACCGTGCAGGTTCTTGCTGGCAATGTTAAAGACTTCGATCCTATGCTAAGAGCAATATAAAACCAATAAATTGCTTTATATGAATCAGGTGGCATGACTACACCTGTGTTTTTAAAAGATCCCGCTTGGCTTGAGTGTGGGAGAATAGGTCGGAAGAAGGCAAGAGTGGATGCAAGAATAATCATTAAGAGGCCGAAATAGGAGTCTAAGTAGAAGATGACAGCCTGGGGAGGTGATAGTAGAAAAAGAAAGAAGTAGAATTATTTGAAAAATATTTAGGAGATAAGATTTACAGGATTTGGTGATGAAATGAATAAAGGAGAAGGTGACAAAAACAATTCATATGTTTCTGGCTTACACCACTGAAGGCACCTAGAGAAAAAACACTGATGCTGGAAGAGACAGGCCGCCCGGGCTCCTAAACATCCCTACACACTCTTGCAGATGTACCAAGAAGGCAAGGCCCTGGCTGCTTTTTACCCAGGCCATTTCTCAGGGCTGTGTTTGCAGCAAGCCACCGTGAGGGATGCAGTAGCGTCTCCCCAGGGGAAAAAAAGCACGCCTATTTCTGCTTACTATAAAAACAGTCAGTTCCCCAAAGCTCAGAGCTCCTTTCCTGTATCGCAACCCCCTGTACGTGCAGGAAGCCATGATAGGCCCTTTGCCAAGTATCATCAAAGATGCAGCACTGCACTGAGGAATTTCAGGGGCAATGTGATAAAATATTTGCAGATTTTACATGCACATGCTCTTTCACAAAGCAACTTTACCTCCAGTAACCTATCTTACAAAATATACAAAATATTCATACATGTGCCTGCCTGCAAACATAGATGTGTGTTAATTGCAGCCATATTTGTAATAGCCCAAATTAGGAAAAAAGTCAGTGTTCACTCACTGGAAATCAGTTAACTACGGAGCATTTATATTACAAAATCTTATGTAGCCGTGATACATGTCAATTAACATGCAAACATCCCCAAGACACTTTAAGTGTAGCACAACCCTATTTACATTTTAAAAATTCTATTGTGTTTATGTCCAAATATTTTCATGAATTCGTAAAAGAAAGACTAGGAAGGTTAAACAATGAAAACAGTACCTCTGAAAAAGATTTTGTGTTTTTTGGTGGGGGATAAAGGGTGAAGGGGGGACTTTCACACTTTATACACTTTTATATTGCTTAATCAGTTGCTAAGAGAATGTTCTCTTATATTTCTTAGGTAAATTAAACAAATAGAAAATAAAACTTGCATCAAGTTATATACCTAATTGGTGATAGAGCTGGCATTTCATATGAACTGGCAGTTCATATGAACTGAACTCATATGTTTTCACTAAGTAAACATTCAAAAGTTTCACTAAGAGAAATGGAAATAAGAACACAAATAAACAAATGGGACCTAATGAAACTTAAAAGCTTTTGCACAGCAAAGGAAACCATAAACAAGACCAAAAGACAACCCTCAGAATGGGAGAAAATATTTGCAAATGAAGCAACTGCCAAAGGATTAATCTCCAAGATTTACAAGCAGCTCATGCAGCTCAATAACAAAAAAACGAACAACCCAATCCAAAAATGGGCAGAAGACCTAAATAGACATTTCTCCAAAGAAGATATACAGATTGCCAACAGACACATGAAAGAATGCTCAACATCATTAATCATTAGAGAAATGCAAATCAAAACTACAATGAGATATCATCTCACACAGGTCAGAATGGCCATCATCAAAAAATCTAGAAACAATAAATGCTGGAGAGGATGTGGAGGAAAGGGAACACTCTTGCACTGTTGGTGGGAATGTAAATTGATACAGCCACTATGGAGAACAGTATGGAGTTTCCTTAAAAAACTACAAATAGAACTACCATACGACCCAGCAATCCCACTACTGGGCATATACCCTGAGAAAACCATAGTTCAAAAAGAGTCATGTACCAAAATGTTCATTGCAACTCTATTTACAATAGCCAGGACATGGAAGCAAACTAAATGTCCATCGACAGATGAATGGATAAAGAAGATGTGGCACATATATACAATGGAATATTACTCAGCCATAAAAAGAAATGAAATGGAGGTATTTGTAATGAGGTGGATGGAGTTAAGAGTCTGTCATACAGAGTGAAGTAAGTCAGAAAGAGAAAAACAAATACAGTATGCTAACACATATATACGGAATCTAAGGAAAAAAAAAAAGAAAAAAAAGGCCATGAAGAACCTAGTGGCAAGACGGGAATAAAGACACAGACTTACTAGAGAATGGACTTGAGGATATGGGGAGGGGGTGGGGTGAGATGTGACAGGGTAAGAGAGTGTCATGGACATATATACACTACCAAATGTAAAATAGATAGCTAGTGGGAAGCAGCCGCATAGCACAGGGAGATCAGCTCGGTGCTTTGTGACCACCTAGAGGGGTGGGATGGAGGGAGATGCAAGAGGGAAGAGATATGGGAACATATTGTATGTGTATAACTGATTCTCTTTGTTATAAAGCAGAAGCTAACACAGCATTGTAAGGCAATTATACTTCAATAAAGATGTTTAAAAAAAAAAAAAAGTTTCACTAAGTACACACTATATGTGATATTGTGATTTACAAGAAATATATATTTGGTCTTTGTCCACTGTCCCAGGCACATAGTTCCTAAAACCCTTGTAGTTTCCTGTATGAACCACAGGGGCATCTTTTGTTATACTTAGTTGTGTTCCCAGTTCCCAAAATAGCTCCAATGAAAAAGGTGAAATGGGTGTCTTTTATTATTCATAACAAGCCCCGTTTCAACCACACCTGAGTTAATGTTAATGAGGTGACTTTTGGAAAGCCCCTAATGATAGGGGCTTGTTGCCAAGGGAACCAACCCGGATTATAGGGTTAGAACTTGCAGTCCCACGCTCTGACCTCCAGGAAGAGAGGAGGGATTGAGGTTGAGCCAATCACCAATGGCCAATGATTTAATCAATCATACCTATGTAAAGAAGTCTCCATTAAAAAACCCCCAAAACAGGGTTGGAGAGCTTCCAGGTTGATGAACGTGCGAAGCTGCTGGGAGAGCGGCACACCCAGAGGGGGCTTGGAAGCCCCTTGCGCCTTCAACATACCTGGCCCCGTGCACCTCTTCCGCCTGGCTGTTCCTGAGGTATATCCTTTTATAATAAACCAGTGATCTGGTAAGTAAAATGTTTTCCTGAATTCTGTGAGTCACTCTAGCAAATTATTCAAACCTGAGGAGTTGACAGGAGCTTCCAATCTATAGCCAGTTGGTCAGAAGCACAACCTGGACTTGAGATTTGTACCTGGGCGGGGGCGGTCTTATGGGACTCTTAACCTGTAAGATCTGACGCTATCTCCAGGTGGACAGCGTCAGAATTGAGTAAACTGTAGGACACCCAGCGGATGCCACAGAATGGCATGATGTGTGGAAAACCCACACATCTGGTGTCATAAGTGAAATGGTACTGTATGTAACACAGTAGTGTGAGTAGAGGAGGCACAAAGGAGAAGTGAGTCTTTCTCTACACACATATAGTATAATCTTTGTATGTACTGTATTTTTTCAGACCTACCGACCTTGCCTGTTAACAGACGCTCCAGAAATAGTGATGAACTGTACAGTTTTCCCTTTCTGATTCTGGCAGTGATCCCTCTTCAGGTTCTCTTGCTTTGTTTTTGCCTTTAAGCCCATTCACTTTTCTTTAAAAAATATTCCCTTAAAATTCTCTTCTCTCGCCCCATACAGGCACGTAAAACCAACCCAGGTCAGCCCAGCACAGAGGTGTGCACATAAATCGTGCTCAGAAAACATTGATGAACTGATGAATAAATTATCTGATATCCTCTCTTAAATCTTGACAGGTATTTATACAAGGGAGGTTAGAATTCAGTTTAAGGGCTAGAAGAAGTCTTGAGGATCACCTGTCCAATTCTCTCATTTTAAATATGAGGCATTAAAGTTAAAAAAGGAGAGGAAGGGAGTCTCCGAACTCCCAATCCAGTGCTCTTCTCTCCACACAAACTGGATTATCAAGAGGCCATTTCAGGTACAAAAAGAACACCAGAAAGGCAGGGAAACTGGAAAAAACTCCATCACCACGACCACCACCACCTGACAGGATTGACAGTGACTAACAAGTAATTTCGTATTGCCTGATACTCATTCTCCAAATTAACACGGACTGAATCTCCTATAACCAACTAGGACAACTGAAATATGTTTTATTTGTCTTATTTTTTTAAAAAGAAGGAAAAAGGACATTATTTGCATCATGTTTTTCTCCTGAGAGGTCACTCCTCATTGAAGCTGAAGAGAACTCTGTATAACAGTTTTCTTACATTATGGAATCAAGAGGAAAATCTTAATGAACCAAGTTCTAACACTAAGTTACTTTAAGAAGAAAACCAACAGCCAGCGGTGCATCTTTCGCCTAAGGACTGGTGACAGCCACCGTGTAGGGAATAAGCGCGTCTGACGTTACTACAGTGTTATATAAAATTGTCAAGTGTGCTCTTCCTACAAAGCTTTCATACTTAAAAGAGACAACATAATTTTAATTTCATTTTTCTTATTGTTTCTGGGAATACATTTCAACATTTCTCATGTCTTAAAATATTAGCAAAAGAAAAGGAAGTTATGAAATATTATTTTTTGAATTCCTTTTAGATATTCTTTATTCACACAGAACACTTTATTATTTTATCAGTTTAAAATTATTAATACACAAGAAGATTAATAAACTAAAATCTCAGATCTTCTCTAAAATTCAAAATCTCTTTTGCCTATTCTTTCACCTCATGTTTCTTAAGTACAAAAGTCCTATCTTTATAAATAGATCTGCCAAGTAAAAGACAGCACTTTAAACAGACAAGAAAAAAATGAAACAGTGGATTTTGAAAAACAATTAGCATTTATCTCTGTAGAAATTTCAGGGATATGATTCCTGCTAAGCTAAAGAATTCAAACTCCACTCCACTTCAAAGAAGCTATCCCTTCCTCCTGGAAATGGAAAAGGAAAGCACTGCACTGAAAAGTCAGTAAATGATAAACCCAGCTGGAAGGAGGAGTGGGTATCCGAATAAGAGCAGACCCTCTGTCACCCTTTTACATCCGAACTGAACATCACCTGCTCAGAAAAGTGCTGTTAGGACAGGATCTTGGAAATAAAAACAATCAGAATGAGGATCCATTCACACAGACTTTATGTCTAAATTCAACAAGGTCTTTTCTCTGCAGTGACAAGTAGATTTCAAAACCAAGTCCTTTCCGCCATAATCTCGAGACTAGAGAAAAGGTCAAAATGAAATGTTATCAGGATTACTTTTTAAGAAAGACTCCGGATTACAAAGACTTAAAGGTTAATCCTCTGGTAGTCTGTAAAAACTCGTACTTGATTTTTTAAAATTTATTATTAAACACAGCTGATGACATTTTCATTTAAAAACAATGTCGAATTCTGAAGTCCTCCACACTTATAAAACTTTCAAAATGCAGAATTAGGCATTTTAAAGGAAAATTAAGGCTTGTAGGTAGTAACAACACACTCAATCAACTAAAAAATCTAAATCTAAAAAGACAACAAAACTTCAAACTCAGGAGCACATATTTCCTAACTTACAAAGGAGTAAATGCAGAGAGCATATATTTATGTAGTTTACATGTACACAATAATCTCACTAATCATCCAGTAATAAATTTACTTAAGAAGATTTTGATTATGCATCTTGTCCTAACTAAGCAAGAACCACTACAGCAAGCATGATTTTAAGTTCTGGATTTTGCACAGTATAGCTAAGTTAAGACTGTAAAAAGCAAAAACACCACCACTGCTGGAACATAAATCATACTACTAACAGCTACAACCGTTTTTACGGGTGAATGCTTCTAAGCATGATAAATTATCATACTCATTTCATGAAGAAAAATATTGGTCCTTCCTCTACATAGTAAATTTCTTAATGATGACATTTTTAAAAGAATTCTACTCTCTGAATTTAAATATTTCTGAGTATACCACAAAATTTCGAGGAACACACACACACACATGTTGCTAAGGAGCTGCTTAGCCAAGTGTTTTTCTTAAAATTTAGTAATAAACTATAGAAAAGGGAGGCAATTAGAAAATGTGATTTAGCTATCATTAATCTACATCAAAGGATTATAATGATGTACACTGTGTGCCTTTCAAATTATTCTCTATTATAGGTTTCACAACAGAAGTTGAGAAATCTCTTTGACAAACTAGTCCCTTATTAAAAATCAAAGGAAAGTACTTTGCTACCATCTGTGCAACATTAACGCCTTCACTAAAGAATGATTATTTTGTAAGTTAAGAAGTATTCAGTTCTATTTAAAACAAAACAACAGCCACACAGCTATTCAAATGCTCATCTTCATCTATTATAAAAAAGTCATAGCATATATGAAACACTATGTAATTCGCTACAGAAAGACCAGGATCTCTCCCAAAACCAGAAAACAGAAAGGAAAGTTGGGATCCTATGAAAGCATAATCAAAGCATTTTTTTTAATGTCACCAACACCAACATATGCTTCACAAAACCTAACCAGCACCTGCAAGGTCTGATTTAATATGATAGGGGGCAAGAGAAAATAAAAACTTCTAAATTTAACGCCACTGGTAGAAAGCAGACTACGTTTTAAAGAATAAGGTAAAATTATCCATAAATGGTTGTCAGAAAAATTTATGACAGACAACCTCTTCTCTTTAAAGTACACTGAACCAACAAAAATTTCTTCAAGTATTTAGAAGTTCATTTGAGAAAGTATTACTATAAATCAAGCTTCTTTATCTCCAATATACTATATACTATGCCCACGATTTAACAAGTTCTTCCTAATTACCCATCTTAATTATAGTAATTATATATTTTATAGTAAATGAAAGTAACAAGGTTAATTTGGAAGATGAATTGTGAACTACAGGTTTAAAAAAATAAATACAGAAAATGTGGGAGATGTCCAACCATTCCACTTAATTCATCATCTTCAGCACTTGACTATTTAACAGAACCATATGATTTTGGAGCTAGAACTCAGGAATCACTTAATCTAATACCTTTATTTTATAATGATATCATTTTCCAATTTCCTCATTATAAAGAGGATCAACCGTTATTCGTCCCCAACTATTAGTTCCCTCTACGTATTCACCTAGTTTGCCTTATACTTTAGTTTTAGAAGTACTTGCTAGATAATAAACTAACATAAAGGTATATATACATGAAATATATTGAACAGATAAACTATAAGGAACCAAGGGATATACTGAAAGAAAACACCTCCAATGCCCTTCAAGGCTAAATTTGTTTTGGAGGACCTTAGGAGGAAAAGTTGATAACAATGCAACTTACAATAAGTAGAAAACGCTTTGTACCATGGAAATTACAGATCCAGATAGAAGAGTATATGTTTATACTCTAGACTTATTTCATCTTCTCTAAATGTAGCAAAGGATGATGTCACCATTATAAAATGGATTAGTGAAACCAAAACCTAAGAGTTTGTTTTAAAATTGTTTTAATTAAGTCTAGTCTCTAGGATATGAATTAGTCTTAACACTGCCAATTTTTCTCCAACACAATTCAACAAATAAAACAAATGCCCACACTTCTAACAAAAGCACCGTGTTAAATGATAAAACAATAAGCAAGAAACTGACAGCATGACCACCCTGCTTAACCTAGGCCCTCAATTTCCTCACCTACAGAATAAAGATCCTAAAATTCTGATTATAGGTTAGGCAATCAGTGAAATTTCAATTCATCTTAAAATAAGTAAAATATTAAAGCCAGCACAGCTAAAGTCTGGTAATGACTAATGTAATTATTATTCATTATAATAAGGAAAATGAACACAAAATGGCCTTTGGAAAGTGAATCACCATAATTCTCTCCCCAAACTCCACCTCTCCTCTGAGATGAGAAAGACAGCATTTCAGAAGGCCTCAGGTCCCACACAAAAACTTGTTCTCAACTCGGCAATTTTCCTAAATATCTTTTTTAATGATGAAATATTAAGGCATTTCATATTCCATGGTCCACAAAATATGAAAACCATACTGATAATTCAAACATCACTAACTACAGCAAAATTTCTTGAGGAGTCATCTAATTCTTTGCACCACATGGTATGCAGTACCCCGGCATGCGATAACTGACTACAATCAACCCACTGAAGGTTATTCTGCTCCCCTATTATCACCATTAAAAATGTCAAAAAAAAAAAAAAAAAAAAAATGTCACATTACTTGTTTATGGGTTAAACTGTGTCCCTCCCAAAATTCATATAATGAAGTCCTAATCCCATTACCTCAGAACATGACCTTATTTGGAAACAGGGTCATTCCAGATATAATTGGTAAAGATGAGGAAAGTGGGGCTCTATGCAGTATGAATGGTGTTCCTACAAAAAAGGGAAATTTGACACAAACACGCATACATGGAGAACGCCATGTGAACATGAAGACCGCCTTCTACAAGTCAAGGAGAGGTCTGGAACACACGCCTCCCTCACAGACCTCAAAGTAACCAAACTCACCTAGCCCTTGATTTAGAACTTCTCGCCTTCAGAACTGCGAGACAATAAATTTCTGTTGATAAGCTACCCAGTCTGTGGTACTTTCTTACAGCAGCCCTAGCAAGCTAATGTATTACTCTACAGCAACTGAAGAAGAATCAAACATCATGACAGCCACAGAAAAAATATAGATAACACCCAAATGTCAATGCATGGCCAACATTCCTAACAGACCACACATCTTTAAGAATCTGAGGAAAGCCACTTTCACATAGACATGAACATTTTTCATATTGTACACTTAACTCAAGAGACTCACTAACTCCCCCCGACTTTAGCTAATTCACTGCTAAAGATGCATGGACTCTTAATTAAGAACTCCTGTTTTAATCGATGGTAAGGGGGTGCGGGGAGGGGGAACGGATCATACACTAATCTGCTTTAAACAGAAAATAAAACACTATCAGCACTGTCTTTGATAAAGGAGGAAAACAATACAGAGGAACTAATAAAACTTTTCCTCACTGTGCTGTTAAAGAGGTTTACTACATATCATTTTTTTAAAATACTTTTTAAAACATGTGCATATATAATTACATCTGAAAATCAGTAAAACTTTATCACCATAGCACATTTTGTCATGGAAGAATGGAGTCTAATACAATAATCAGAAAACTAGACGAAGAAAACATTTCTTAGGTAAACTGCAATTTAAATTCTTCTCAGAAATATGGACCTTGTCAATAAGACTCAAAGTAGTTGCCTTATTTCTTTATTTTGCCCAATCAACTTCACCTTTAGTAGCTGACAATAACACATCATGTTGGAAAGCTAAGATCAAAAGTTTTCAAAACAGAAATTCAACCATTTTATATGAGCTTTATCAATCATTCATGGCATCCTGCCAGTCAAGAAAAGGTTCTCCCATAAACACAAGCTAAAATGACGTTATCTGGTCAACAAAAAGACAATTTCAATATCTGATTATGAAGATTCAAAACACTTTACTTGCTTTCCACAGCTAATTAGTTCTCAGCGGAAAGCACAATGGGAAAATATATAGTTAATACACAGAGTGTAAGAACAATTTGAAAAACATTAACCCCCATTTAAATAGAAAAGAAAATGAATATCAGATTTTTTGCTCTTCCAAAAATGTGCAAAATTAATCTAACTAATTTGTAGAAAAGTGATACCCAAAAGGTTGTATTCTATCTTGTGAAATAATAGTTAACTGAGTTTAAGGACAAAATCACTATTCCATATATATTATACAGAAATTATTATAACTGTAAAAAGCAGGTAGTATAGGTGGTGAAAAAGTCTCTGGACTGACAATCAGAAGAAACGGGCTCTATTTCTCCTGCTCCTGGTACTAACTGCATGTGTGACTTCAGGCAAGATCATTTAACCTCTCTGGACCCTGGTTTCTCATCTATAAAATAAGGGAGTCAGACCTAATTACCTCTAAGGTATCTGTCACCTCTCAAAATGATTCCTAACACTATAAATCTTAACATCTGAAATATGTCATTCATATTTTACATACTTTATGAAATCAATATGAATTTATCAGTTATTTAACTAAGAGAGATAGTGGAATTTCTCACCTGAAAAATCAGTGCCATGTAGCAAATTTCGAAGCTTACTGCAAAGCTGGATCATGCTGTCCAATTGTCTATTTATCTTCACATCTTGTATCCAGGCTGGGGTGTAACACACTGGACATGCGGTTCCAATGCAGTCACTTACACAATTACTTAAAAAGGATCAAAAAATATATAGAGATCAATACATTCAGCAGGATCTGAATTGAAAAAAATAAACAGTTTGAACTGAAGTAAATGAAGCAGAGGCTGTTCTAATAAACAATGGTCAATTATAAAATATTAGTTAAAACAGTGTTTTTGAAAGAGTATGACACTGACACACAAACACACACACACCCTATCTAAATCTAAAGTTGCTTATGTAATTTGCTATGTAGAGACTACACTTGGCCAGACAATAGTCTGCATAATTTTTCCCTGCAAATAAATCTATAGTTTCTAAAGAGTGAGAGTACAGAGGGAGATATAAAAAAAATATTTAGTACCTAATGCATGTAAGCCATGCATCTCAACCTTTCCTACTCTAAACCTAACACTGTGCTTCATGGAGATACCTAAAATTACTGCAAAGAAATGGGGAAAGGTGTTTTTTCTTTTATTTTTGTACAAGTGTCTAAAGGCTTTAGTTTTTGAGAAAGGATGTTTGGTTCCTTCAGGTACTTTTATAACCTGTAGACTCAATTAAATTACCTTGGGTTATATGTCCAAGAGTTACAGTCTCATAGTTAGAAAGGTTTCTCCTAACTTTGGGGGTTACAAACCCTTTGTGACTCTGATGAAGATGTGCACAAGCGTTTGTTCACAATCCCCCCTGAAGCCTATCTGTGAATCCTGAAATACGAAAGCTCTAAATCCACACCTCCCTTAGCTTCACCAGATGGGCTCTAGCAGGACTGGGTAATATAATAGTCATAAAAGCCAAATCTACTCCAAACACTACATCCCTTTTCATGTGACCCTCCCGTTTGTAGGGCCAGAGGATTCTTACAATGGAGCGCCCTTCCAAATATGTAACGTGTCTTCTACTCAGCAAAATAAAGAAATCTGCAAAAATGTAAAAACAGTGCCACTCTTCTATTTTTTTTTAGTTTGCAAAATAGTTATTCCTCCTTAAAAAGTGTTATTTATGTTATTATGTAATGGGTTTTTTATTTTTAAATGAATTAGTATTTTTTAAATGTCTCAGTTTTATATGGGAAATACACACACAAGTAAACAAAATCTCTTTGGGGTCATCAATTTTCAAGAGTGTAAAGTGGTCTGAGACCAAAAAGTTTGGGTCCCCCTGTCACATGACTTAAAGACTTTCTTTTTTTAAACTTACGTCTTAAAGAGAGTTCATGGACTACTTTTATTAGGGATTGGCATGAAAGTATTCTGAAGCTAGCAGAACATGTCAGTAAGATAAAAAACTGTGTTCCCTCCAACCTCCCCTTGACTCCAATGCTTCAGTTGCACTGTGACATATCAAAACCATCTTTTAAAACTGCATGGCAGGAGCTCCCTGGTGGCCTAGTAGTTAGGATTCTGGGCTTTCACTGCCATGGCCCGGGTTCAATCCCTGGTTGGGGAACTGAGATCCCGCAAGCCGCACAGCGCGGCGCCCCCCCCCCCCAAAAAAAGAATAAAAACAAAACTTCATGGCATTTATAGCACTGCTCAGCAGCTTTACGTATCTCCAAATCTGCAAAGAATACAAACAGCTACCCTAATTCTTGGCATCATATAATGAAAATGAACCAAAACTACACTGAATCAATTCTTTCCTCTGTTCATATACAGATGACCATTTTCTCTTTTAAGATGTTCTCATGCCTCTCTTAATCTTTCATTGGCCATTTTAAGTCACAGACCCCTTTAGAATCCAATTAAATGTATGAAACACACACACATACACAAGCTTTACATACAATTTCATTACATACAATTTCAAGTTTGTTATGTTCCAGATTTGTCACTAATCTGTCATATACAGTGAGTACAACCCCTGAAACAAATCTGCTTGCTCCAGAGTGAAGACAGGGAGTGGTCAAAATTTTATACAGGAATAATGGGAGGCCTCTTGGAAGAGGTAATATTTGAGCTGAAATGGAACTGATGAAAAGCTAGCCTCCCAAAAATCTGGCAGAAGTACATTCTAGATGGAAGGAATAGTAAGTGCAAAAGTCCTGGGGCAGGAGTGAGTTTGATGTGTTAATGCACTAAAAGGAGAAGGCGGCTGAACAGTGTGAGCCAGAGGGACGTGCGGTCCGAGAGGCAGGCAAGGACTGGGCCCTGCGCAGGGTCTTGTGGGCCTCAGTGCAGAGTTTGGATTTCACTCTGATTGTAATAGGAAGTCACTGAAGGACTTTAAGAGCCGTAATGATAGGAACGTGATTTACATTTCCAAAAGATCTCTTGTGAGATCACTCACAAGAACGTAGAAAATGGGGAAGCGAACCAGCTATGAACTTTTGACAATAGTCTGAGGAGAGATAATTTGATGGTGGCTTGGACCAAAGTATAAACAGTAGTAAATATAGAGAAAAGTGGGAAAATTCAAGATTTAGGGCACATTTTGAGGTGAAACTGACAGAACTTAATGACGTGGGATAAGGAAGAAAAATAGCAACCAGGTATGACTACTGGTTTTTGCTTTGAGCAACTTTGATACCATTTATTCCAGTGGCACCAGTTACTGCTATGAAGATTACCGAGGCAGGAACAGGGTAAAGGGGAGGATGATCAACAGATCTGCTCTGAACATATCAGGTCTGAAATCCATTTCGTCATCCAGATGGAGACATCAGGTAGGCAATAGATACTATTTCCTACCCCATCCTCCTGCTGGATATGCCCTATGTAACAGACCTATGTTTCTAGAAACAAAATTGGGACCCCAAGCATAGCTGCCCTCCACACATCCCCAGCCCACTGAAGTCATACAGTAAATTACTTCCACATGTGCTTAAACTTCATATCGCAGTCTGTGCATGCCAGATAATCACAGTCATAACTTGAAATAATTAAAAGTTTCAAAGGAGGATATATTAACCCTGTCTCAGACAATTAAACTATGACATTCACTCCTTTAATTGATTCCTCCTGAATAAGAAATAAGATGAGATGAAAACCTAATATTCTAACCTCTCAGCCAGGGCTTTAATGGATATAATTTTATAATAACTGTTATGGCTTAAATTGTGTCCCACCAAAAGATGCTGAAGTCTTAAACCCTAGGACCTGTGAATGTGACCTTATTTGGAAATAGGGTCTTTGTAAATGATCAAGTTAAGATGAGATCATCAGGGTGAGTACCCTAATCCAATATAATTGGTATTTTATAAAAAGAGGAAATTTGGACACAAAGACAAACACGCATACAAGGGAGACTGCCATGTGAACATGAAGGCTAAGATCAGAGTGATGTATCTATATAAGCCAAGGAAAGAATGCCAGAATCCAAAGATTCTCCACCAGAAGGTAGGAGAGAGGCATGGCACAGATTTTCCCTCATCGCCCTCAGAAGAAACCAACCTACCTGACACCTCGCTGTCACACTTCTAGCCTCCAGAACTGTGAGACAATAATTTCTGTTGCTCTAAGCCACCCAGTTTTTGGTACTTTGTTATGGCAGCCCTAGGAAACTAATCCAGTAACGATAAGAACTAAAGTTTCACAATTTGCAAAGTCTGGATTCAAAACTAACTGGAAAAATAAGAGACATATTTGAATTATACAACAGATATTAATTTTTCCCCAAAACTTAGCAAAGCCACTTACTAAGCTTTGTAACTGTCAACAAGTCACCCTCTTTGAGCTTTTAGTTTCTGATTTGTAAATTAAGACAGTTGAAAGGACCAAAATGAGATAATGTACAGTAAGTCACTTTGCAATCTATGAGAGTTACACAACTCTCATAGGTAATACTAGTATCAACATGATTACATGACTATTACCTAGTAAAAAACATAGTTACACTAAATTTGTGTGTATGTGTGTGTATCTATCATAAACCATAATTACTTACCTACAGAAGATGTGCTCACACCCTCCTAAACACACAGGCTCCCTCAGAATATTAGTGCTGTTTGAAGAAAGAAAAATAATCAAGACTTAGGTCGTTGTTAGATAAACATTTTTTACTCAACATTTCACAAGTCCAAGGCCTAACACTACCATATTTCTTTCTCAAAACAGAAGACATTAAGGATGTATTCATTTGAAAGGTTGTTACTCCCTGATTAAATATTGTATCATCACACACCTGCTGAATTCAAATAGCAACTACCAAACTCAGTTCAAATTGTAACACTTTTTATAATGCATATACTGTGAAATCATAGAAAGAAGCAACATTGTTCAATATCTCTGAACCTCTTACAGGCAAAACCAACCACTGGCTGCTTCTTTCAACTAATGATTCAAAGTGTAGACCATAAATCTCAAAATGAGACCCACAAGTAGAATGACTATGTAGTGTATTGTCCAAATGAGAACACTTCTGAGAGTGAAGGGGAATGATAACTAGATAGAACAGCAGGGCTGCCACAGAAAAATAGGACATCTGGTCACTTTGACCATAAGAATTTTAAAAATTTGGTTTCCGGTTGTTGCCAAGTACCCACCAATTTTTTTACAGATGTCTTATCAAAAATGCAGCCATTCTTTCATTTTATAGGAAGTTGTTTGTTTTCTTTAAAGCAACTGCAAATGGGAATGAATCATCACGTTGGCTGTCTGCAGACAATTAAGTATTCCCAACGTTTCCATCAAAAAACACCTGCCAAGTTTGATAATCCTAAGAAGGTAATGCTACTTAACTAATAAACACATATCAAGTCATTATATTCAGAGGGCGTAATGAGGCACGAGCAAACAGGAGAAGTAAAGCTTTTAAAGAACGAACATTTTTTGTGCTTGGTTTATTATACTAACCCTAGGACCTGTAGGTATTTACACCATTATTATCCAATTACCTCTGTACACATACCATATATCAATAAAAACAGTTTTCCACACTTCTTGAAAGATCAAAAGTATCACACTGCACATTTTAATAGATATGAACATTAAAGTGAAATTGAGCTTTCAGAAAGAGTGCTAAAAACAGAGCACACCCACAATGTTATACTCAAGATATCGAAAATGGGGCTCACTGACATTATAAAACCCATCACTTTTTAAAAACTCAGAATATCTGATTTTTCTATCACACTACATAGAACATGGTGATAAAATTATGACTTGCGACGTGCCAGCCACTTCTGTGACTCTGGCAGTTCAGAGGATCCTTACTACAATGCTCATGCTGGTCCTGTAATTTTTGTTCATTACTTGACCTACCAAACCTAACCTCTGATCTCGAATCAAGTGTGCTGAATTCTACTTCATTACGAGCTCTGCCCCTAAGATCCCAAAAGTGGTGTGATCTCACTTCCTCCTAACATAATATCCCCCTTCTCTTTTATCCCATCACCCTGACCAAACCTCCGTATTCAGTTTGCTTTCCACATGGAAAGACTTCCATTCAGTATTAGCTCCTTGGATTCCCTACCAGCCCAGGCCACAGAGCTAACTTGGTCTGGGCCATCTTCACCACCACCCTAATTCTACTAACCTCTTAGACACTCAAGGATGCCAATCTATTGATACAATGCTAGACAGGCTCACCAGTCCGCTCCCGTGCCTGCTCTCAGGCTCTGAATAACCATTACAAAAAGACAGGAAGATACACAAACTTGTCTCTACAAACTCATCTGGTAGTTTCCTCACCTCTGTATCTCTACCAAAGTGATGTAGTAGATGTTCTGTGGGTAAACAAATGAATAGACGGCTATACAAAACAATCCCCAGGCCCTAAATCCCATTAACCGAAGCCAAGCAATGTGAGCTTTTCACCACCAGACTCATTCCTACCTCTCCACCCATAATCTTACCCCTCCCTCCAGGCTCAGAGGAAAAGAACTCCTTCAGTCATTCTTCCTTCATAAAATGTGCTGCTCTATTGTCCTTAGACCCCTTACCTTCTCTGCTTTCTAAGAGTCTATTCTCATAATTACAGTCACCTTTCATCTTCCATCTGCATCTAAACATGCAAAGGTAATCTCTCCTGCAAACTAAAACACACAAAAAGCCCTTTAGACCAGCAGTCCCCAACCTTTTTGGCACCAGGGACTGGTTTCATGGAACACAATTTTTCCATGGACGGGGGGCGGGGTGGGCACGGCAGGACAGAATCAGGCAGTAAGGCCAGTGATGGGGGCGATGGTACAGGTGGTAATGCAGGCGACGGGGAGCGAGGCAGATGAACATTTGCCCCTGCTGTGCGGCCTGGTTCCTAACAGGCCGCGGACCGGGGCTTGGGGACCCCTGCTTTATACCCTGCAGCCCACTCTACCGTCTGCCCCAGCTCCTCCCTTTCTTGCGGATGTAAGTTCTTGTAAGTTCTCTGTAGGTGCTCTGTACCAGCTAACTCCATCTCCTTTCCTTCCTAGCTTTAATTCCCACCACTCTGCTCAAACTGCTCACCAAAGCATCTTGCGGTCCTCTTTCTCCCTGACCCTCTGTGAAATAACATCGACCTCACCTTCTTTCCTGAAACCTTCCCTTCCACTGAGTTTTAATTTCCTTATAGCACATTTATGTGCTGATTTCAGCTCGTCCTTAGCTGCTTCTTTTCCCATCTCTCCATGTAGGTTTACCCCCAGGATGCAGTCCACAGCCTTCTGGCTTTCTCTGCCAATACCTGACTCAGTGCCTTGATTCTATTTCTAAACTTAAATTTCCATCCTAAGATGACTCTGTACCCCTTGATCTATAGTTCTTACCCTTCACCCTAGCAACAAGATGCTACAGTGCAAGTAGCAATGAATCTAGTACTACAAATAATTGATCAACTGTACTAATTATTCTAATTAGTGACCAAGAAAATACTTTTTATTGCTGTTAATAGATGAGAAAAGACACTGGGAGAGGGAATGAAAAGTATGTGCACGCATGTGTTGGGGGAAGGAGCAGAGAGAGGAGTGTTATAGCCAAAGGTGGGAGACGCTAGTGCCAAGTTCAAAAGAATTTTAATGGAAGAGCTCAAAGAATAGATACACTGCACAGAGGGTGGCACGGATCTTTGTCAAAGCGAGACTTTCTGAAAATGTCTAGAGCTTAGCTGAGAAGACACTCTGGAATAAAAGAATTATTACAACCAGACAGTATCTATCAAAATTTTAAATGTACCAAACTTTAACTCAACTATCTTACTGCAAGGAATTTATTCTTCAGATAATCTCAGAAGCTTGAAAAATTGAAATTTCAGAACACTAAAGATATCTATCGAAACAAAATACCAAAAGCTTCCAGGAACTAAGAAATAATAAAATGTCAGATACATATGTGTGTGTGTGTATATAAATATATATATATATATAAATATATATATATATTTTAAAGGATTCAGAATAGCATAAAACATCTCACGGGTGACAAGGAACAAACATTTGGCCTTCACAGTAATGACTGAAAATTATTTTGTACTTTGAATTCTATATCCAGTCATCTTCCATAGTAGAAAGTTGATCATTGGTAATTAAAAAAAACTCATCTCTCAGAGTAGGAAGTTAGGAAGTTAACAAAAAATGTCTAAAATGGAAAAAAAAAATCTAGAACTAGCAATAGAAACACATTTGGTAATGTGGAAATTAAAGAATTAAAAGAGATGAAAGAGGTTGTATCTGGAGTATAGAACTCAAGGGTGATAAGGGATGAGGCAAAAGAATGTTTTCATTATAATCTCTGTCCTACTGACTTTGTCAACTGTGTTCACGTATAATTCTAATAAAAAATTTTTAATGTAAAGGCACATGGACAAGGATATTCACTCCAGCATAAGTCTTGTGTTTATTACAGTACAAGACTGGAAACAATCTAAATTTCTACCAAGGAAATGGCTAAATAAATCATGATACATCTACCTGATGACTGGTACCCTCTCATCTGAGGTACAAACATAGAGAATCTCTTAAAGGATACACAAGAAACTGATCAGAGTGGGTTCTTGAAGAAGATTCAGACTTACTTGTCATTCATTTAACAAATATTTAATAACCATATACTATGTTATTTTAATTATTTGGCATATAGATGTATTACTTTCAATTTTTAAAAACTTAATATTAAAAAGTTCTTCACAGTCTGGTTACTCCAAAGCCAGGCGACCTTTGTTCTCACTGCTCCTCAACAAAAACTGCTCTTATCAGGCCAGTCAGTGTCTGTAACATTTGTCAAACACCTTATGACCAATTCCAAGCCTAGTACTGCTCAGACTGTCCCCAGCCTAGAATATACTTCCTCCTCCCACAAAACTATTCAAGCTGAACACATTTTCCAAATACCATCCAGGATGATACAATAAAAATGACACTAAACAAAGAAGCACAGAATGTCTTGGAATTTAGTTTCCATGCCATCACTTGTGCAGAATCTGTACCCTGCAGCAGACACATACAAAGGACACAAAGTTGACTGCATTACACTCTTTCCTAAGGGGCTTATAATCTAGCTGGGTAGTTTTATAAGCCAAGTTAACATATGACTTAAGTACAAAATGCTCTAAAGTTCCAGAGATGGCATCAAGCTGGGGCTCTGGAAATCAATGTTGAAAACTAAGTATTTTGTATTTTATCTGCCTGATTCTTTCTTTTCTTTTTTTTTTTTTTGAAGTCTCCAAATAGATTGTAGTCCTACAGACAAGAGATCTTGACTTTCAATTCTTCTGAGCTCCCCAGCACACCATTACCTACCTAGCATGGTGCTATGCGAACAGCAGGATTTCAATAAATCCTTAGTGAACGAACTAAGTGGAAGACTACATACAAAATGCATTTATATTAACAATTCTATTTTATCCTTACCCTATTTTTTGTTTGATATACATATATATTAGAAGGAAAAAGAATCCAGAAGAATAACAAAAGACATTTGCATGGTAACAGGACTTCTGTACCTTGAAAATTCAGCTGCTTTATTTTTTTCCATCTGCAGTCATACGTCTGCTACTTTATATGTAGTTGATTTGGAAAGACCGGTACAGTCAGAGGATTATAACTTAGGGAAGAACTAAGTAGGGAAAACAAACTTTTTTTTTTTTTTTTTTCTTTTTAAAGGTCCTATTGAGAGAAAATTTTCTGTGCAAAGAAGAAAAGGAAAGTAAATTCAGTTGAGATTACAATACAGAGGCAGACCTATTTCTTAACTGAATGACTCCCTAAGCTTCCATGAGATATCAACTGCTATTTAATATTAGGCAAGATAGCTACTACAGTGCTCTTGCGTTTTGGAAAATTCCCATGCTATTTTTAGGTGTGGACCAACACATTTAACACCAAAATGCAGAGGATCCCCAAGCCAATTAAACAATTGGCTTTATTTTTCTTGAGGAGAATAAATAAAATTGTTAACAAGTAAGGGATATGGATAATGACATGAAAGTATCTTATTTTGTATAGTTATTTTGTATGCCCTATTAAAGTAAATCACATGGGAAAAAGAGTAACTCATGTCTAATTGTTCAGTGTCAATAAATACTGAATAAATCAATGAGTCAAATATCCCCAAAATCAAAGGGGTAATAGAATTCTATCTATTAATGACTATTTATAATAGAATCTACTATTAGGAGACAGATAAGCCACAGACAATATCATGTATACCCAGCCCAAACAGTTTTGGTTATTTTGTCTTCTACATTCCCTTTCCTCCAAAGCAAAACAGTATCTAAGTAACTGCTGATATTCCTGTCCTTAAAGCATCACTTCCTCCACCCGATGTTCAAATATTGAGTTTCCAGGCTCAGACACAGGCACTCACCTTTATACCCTCTTCCCAGCTCACTTCCAGAAGTATGCCTTCAATTGCCACATATAAGCAGATAACTTTCAAATTTGTACTCTCGGCCTGAAAACTGTCCTCTGGGCCCCAGACCTGCATAACAGTAACTTCGCTTGTAATTCCATCTCCTCTGCTATGGAGAACAGTACTAAAGGGTGCTCAATGTGTCTGGTAAGTCTCCCTGGCAGTCACAAGCCCTATATAACACCAGGCATGTGTAGCCTGTAACAGGACTGTGCATGTCGTGGTTCTAGCTCTAAATCGCAGGGGGAAAGACCTACACCTTCTACATCTCCCCTGAAACTTTAGTCACTGTTTACTACCAGGAACCTATGGAGGATTCTTGGCAATTCAAATGAATTAACCAGGTCCTCTGGTATTTCCACCTGCAACGTGATCCTAACTTAACCTAATTTTTCATGTCTTAATCTAACAAACACTAAGAAACTATGTGTCCAGCACTGTGACTGCAAATGTGAGCCTGTCTTTATGAAATGCGCAGTATAACTGAAGGAGACAGGTGTCAATCAAAGAATCAAAATACCACAAAAGTAAATAAATCCCATAATTTGGAGGGACATATGATACGTGAACACCAATGATTTGTGCCCTTTTCTATGTGTATGTCAAGCTTCACTAAAAAGTTTTAAACAATATTTTGCATCCAAAAGACACTAATAATTCCAGAATCTGTGAATTGGAGAGAGCCTGAAAAACCAATTCATCCATTTTCCTCATTTTACATATGAGGACACCGGAGTCCAGGGAAAGTTACACAAATTGCTCTCCTCAGGGAGTAACTATGTGAAACAATGTTAAACTTCTAATCCCTAGGATCTGACCTTGTCTTTAACACTGCCCACCTGACTCACTCCCCCTGTATTCTACATACTTTTTAGCATATTTTTATTTGCTATAACCCTCTACCCCTCTAACCCTATAAAAATCTCTCCAAGCCCCAATTCAAAAGTCCAGGAATCCTTCCTCCACTGGTCATCCTGATTTACCCTGAACTGTGTGTACACTTCATCCCTTATAACTAAGGATCGCTCCTTCAGGGTGGAAAGCCTCTCTGCATCACCACTTCCACCACTTACAGTGCCTCAGGGATTGTTTGCCCTCCTAACAATGAAGGGAGCAATCATCCCATCAAAAGATGAATGGCCTATAAGAATGCCTCTCAACATTCCAAACTAATGAAGAAAGACAAAGGCTAATGCTGGAGTCAGGAAATCTACCCTTTATTTTACAAGCATTCATATAGCACTTAGAACATAGCACACACTGCTCTGAGTACCTTACAAATTAACTCTTTTAATTCCCCTAACAAACTTAAAAAGTAGAAACTACTACTAACTGGTAGTAAACTACTACTAACTCATCGGCAGGTCAAGAAAAGGAAGCATACAAAGATGAAATAATTTGCCCAAAATCACTGAGCCAGGATTTGAAGCCAGGGTCCAAAATCCATTCTCTTAACCACTAAACTATGCAGCCTCAAAATATAAGAGAAAACAATCTCAATCACCTTTACTAAAACGACAAGAGATAATTTAGAAAAATAAAATCACCTATCTTAAAAATCACAAGACTGCTTTTTGACTTTTTACTAAAAGTTGATTAAAAAATCACTAGAACAACAAGGTCCTACAGTATAGCACAGAGAATATTCAATATCCTGTAATAAACCATAATGGAAAACAATATAAAAAAATGTACATATATGTATAACTGAATCACTTTGCTGTACACCGGAAGCTAACACAACATTGTAAATCAACTACAATTTTAAAATTCACTAGAGGACTTCCCTGGTGATGCAGTGGTTAAGAATACGCCTGCCAGGGGCTTCCCTGGTGGCGCAGTGGTTGAGAATCTGCCTGCCAATGCAGGGGACACGGGTTCGCGCCCTGGTCTGGGAGGATCCCACATGCCGCGGAGCAACTAGGTCCGTGAGCCACAACTACTGAGCCTGCGCGTCTGGAGCCTGTGCTCCGCAACAAGAGAGGCCGCGATAGTGAGAGGCCCGCCCACCGCGATGAAGAATGGCCCCCCGCTTGCCGCAACTATAGAAAGCCCTAGCACAGAAATGAAGACCCAATGTAGCAATCAATCAATCAATCAATCAATCTTTAAAGAAAAAAAAAAAGAATACGCCTGCCAATGCAGGGGACACGGGTTTGATCCCTGGTCCGGGAAGATGCCACGTGCCGCGGAGCAACTAAGCCCGTGCGCCACAACTGCTGACCCTGCGTGCCTAGAGTCCATGCTCTGCAACAAGAGAAGCCACCGTAATGAGAAGCCTGTGCACCACAACGAAGAGTGGCCCCCACTCACCACAACTAGAGAAAGCCCACGCGCAGCAACAAGGACCCAATGCAGCCAAAAATAAATAAATAAATAAAAATTAAAAAAAAAATAATAATAATAAATAAATAAAAGTCACCAGAACTCCGAATTAAAATTGTGGTAGATGCTAAACCCCAGCACCCACCAAAAAACAGATCAAGAGGTATCTAATTATTTAAATTCCCAAAACAGTGTCATGCGACACCTGGGCTTTTTCACTACAGCTCCCATTTCCTGCTTCCTTTAGGAACCCATTATTCTCATGCTTCCTGTCTCATTTTCCCAAATCTTTAAATAGCTTCTATCTGGTTGTGAGGCTTGGACCTGACACATATGTCACATCTGGCCTCTTGAACAATTTCATCAGCTTCACCTTGGAGTCATACTTATGTTAAAGGTCAAGAAAAGATGCCCTGGAATGGAGCCAATCCGCCCTCACTCACAAGTAACGCTTGCTGCAAAACAGATCCGATGTGCTACACAGGACAGCTGACAGCTGGGAGCGCGAGATGGGTGACAGCTGCAAGCTGAATGTGAGGGTAATTGGGGTAGTCACTAGCCCACTGGGGAAAACTTGGAAGCTCTGTAAAAAGGACAGACACACTGACACACAATTTCAAATAATATGACACTGTGTTGAACGACGGGTAGCAAAAGCAAGAAGCAGGCCATCCTGAGTTGCTCCTTTGGAGTAATCATGTCAGGCAGCTACTAGGCAAAGCACAGGAGGGAAGAATGGGTTGGTTTTTTCCTATGCTTTACTCACTACAGACAATGCCAAACGTGCAGTGACAGGCAGAGGAACACTAATCACTTCTAAACACTAAACCCCATGGGACATTAAATTTTACACCAAAAAGGATTTTTAACCTTAAGATGTTTTACCTGTTAAAACAGTTTTGCAAACTACTGCCTACGCACCAAATCAAGCCAGTAGCCTGTTTTTGTACAGCCCTTGAGCTAAGAATTTTTTTTTTATGTTTTTAAGGGTTGTAAAAAAAAACAAGAACAGACACTGTTTGTGACAGCAAAGCCTAAAATATATACCATATGACCCTTAACAGAGAAAGTTTGCAGAGCCCTATGTTAAAATACGCACTAAAAGAAACAGCTGAGATTTAGTTAACCCATCAGTGGTTCGTATATTAATTTTTTTTTTTTTAATCACTGGAGGGAATTCCCTGGCAGGCCAGTGGTTAGGACTCCTCGCATTCACTGCCAAGGGCCCGGATTCAATCCCTGGTTGGGGAACTAAGATCCCACAAGCCGCATGGCGAGCTGCGGACCAAAAAAAAAAAAAATGTTTTTTCATAAATAAACAAATCACTGGAGTTCAGTATCATTAACCATCCAAAACAGGTTGTATTAAAAGTCTGGACCTAGTTACTGATGTCTACTTTCAGTCTTTTGGCTCTTACTGTCTGCTCACTTCAGTTAGAAACTGGAAAAATACTGGTAGGGGATAAAAGTGAAACTGGCTTTATTAGATTTCAGGACGAGCCATAAATTATTCCTCTTTTGTCTCCCCCAAACCATTCAGCAAGCAGACTGTATTTCTGTATTTTCATAAAACACCTGCTGCTAATCACTTATTCTATAACAATCACCACATTCACCACTTTACGTGTATAATTTCATTTAGTTTCTTCCCTCCCATAGAACGTTAGCTTCATAAGGGTTGGGGTTTCTGTCTGCTTTGCTTACTAATGAATCTCCAATGCCTAGAGTAGTCTGGCACTTGGTAGGTGTTCAATAATATATTTTTTTTATTATTAATGAATCCTCACAGGAGGATGAGCTGAGCACTATCGTCACTCAGATAAGGAAACTGAGGCACAGAGATGTTGGATGACTAGGGCCATTCAGCAGTAGCAAAGCTGGAACCTGACCCCAGCAGTCTGACGCTACGGTCTACGTGAGGCATGCCGCTGCCGCCCTAGTGCCTTCCATACAGAAATGTGCCATCTGAACGTCTAACTTTCGTTGACCTATGAAGGTGTGACTACAATTGCTTCTATTATAGCAACCAGCAGAGCCAGTTTTAAATTTCTTAGTCTCTGATGGATGACCCTTGTGCTATGGGAAAACACACACAACATCAGAATGTCTTCATGTACAAAAGTGCCACTTTTCTAAGGAGGGTAATGATGTCATTTTGTCACAAGGTTTACAGTTTTCGTAAAACAAAATATAAGTGCGAAACTCTGACAGTTACATCCTTTCCATTTTTAAAGAAAGAGTTGCTATGTTACTTACGCTTTACCTACAACAAAGTTCTGCAAGTTGGACATCAGAGGGGGGAAAAAGAAATCAAAACAAAGTCCAAAAAAGAAATAGGGTAGAACGGCTACGAGCAGAGAGAAAACCTGCCAGAGTTGATACTGATGCAGAAATACTGAGCTGTGCACACAGCAGGCGCTCAATAAACGCTTTTGGAAGAAATGAAAAGTGAGATAAGCCCTTCTTGGGTTTTATAAATCTTCTTTATTTCTATACTAGGAGGAGCTACAGGAAAAGAAGAAGCAAGGAGGACCAGTCAAGAAAGTGATGTCTTCAGATGGAAGGAAAACCTTGAACTTAAAGGATTCCCATGGTGTAACAGCATGAAGAAAATAAGAAGCAAAAAGTAATAATAAACAGCATCTCTTAAGAGCTGGAACCCCAAGCCATACAGTCTTTGATCAAACCAAGGAAATGTGATATTGAATGAGAAATTGGCGGTGTCCATCACACCTCCATCTTCAATCTACCCCCCAAAAAAGTCCCCCAAACTCTCCTCCCTCCCCAAATAAGGCTGCGACGGAGAAAAGGTCAAAGGGGCCAGCTCAGCAAACAGTGACAGCTGCTTCAAATTTAGTGGGCCTCTTCAAACTTAACAGTCCTCGGCCTAAGGTTCTGGAATTACCCTGGTCACAAGAATCACGGGTCCGGTGAACAGTGCAGATGCCCCAGAGCTACAGATTCAAACTCTGGAGGCGGGAACAGGGATCCGCATCTTCAGCCACGCCTCTAGACTCTTAGGCCCGCTAAAGTTCGAAAACTACCATCTTAGTTGGGTTTGGTGCAAGAAAGGCTAGAAAGCCGCCCAGAAAGGGTTGAATGGGGGCCCGGAGTGGGGATAAATAACACCAGATCCCTGGTCAGGTACTAACTCTGCTCGGCGGCCCAACTGCTGGGGGAGGTGGGGAGACGGGAATGAACGGAGGAAACCGGAGGTTTGAAAAGACGCCTGCCCCCGCCGAGGCCCTCCCGGCAGCCCCCTCGAGGGTCGGTCTTTACCAACGCGAGCAGCGCAGCAGCTTCTCCAACCGGTAGAGCGCGGCGCGGCTGTGGGCCCAGGCCCCGCGACCTGCCGGCTCCATGGCGGGCGCGGGATGAGGCTCGTTCCCGGAGCGGATCCTCGGCTGCCGGTTCCCCCGCATCGCCCCGCCCTCGCGGAGAAGGCTCCTGGGAGAGCGGGAGGCAGGGCGAACTCGGGCAACCACCCAGACAGCGCAGGCCTGCGACCTGATCCCCGGGCCCCCCGCCCCAGCTGTTCCCGCTTCTGTGCCGGCGGGACGCCTAGGGGGACGAGGCGCGCGGGGTGGGCGGGGCACGGCCAAAACGCGCCAAAAGTCCCGGCGCGCGGGCCGGGGGGCGGGGCCTCGGCGCGGGGCGGGGCCTCGGCGCCGGGCGCGGCTGCGGTAGGACCCCCGCTGTCGGCGGGAAAGGGGGTGGGGCCACAGGCTGCCCTGAGGCGTAAAAGTAAGAATATGAGCAAGTCCTTGCTTTCCCAGAGCGCGGATTCTAGGGACCCTTGGCTGAATTTAATCAATGGAAAGTCACAAACCGAGAAACTTTTTAGTTGAGCATGGTCTATAAGGAGTGCTGTTTCGACTACTGCTGAGCTTGGAAACGCTTTGCTTGTAACATTGACACTCTTATTTCCTAAGAAAGTAACTTTCTTTTCTCTCCCCACGCCACCCCCGGCTTTTCATTGATGGCCATATATACAGATACACCTACTACGCACCCCTTCACCCTCCCCATTCAGTCCGCTGCCAAACCCTTGCATTTTTTCCCCCTTACTCTCAAATCTTTCCACTTCTCTCTGTCTTCACAACAGGCCCAGTTGTATCATTTTCACCTGGAGTGTTCCCATAGCCTTCTAGCTGATAACCCGGTGTCCACCCAAGTCCCGCTCAGTCTTTAAGCTACACGGCAGCCATCTAAAACATTTCCAAATAAACACGTGGTTAGTAGACGCAGAACGAGTAAAACTAAATAAGATCTTACAGGGTGTTTTACCTGACCTATGATAGCACATGAAATTAACCAAATATATATAAATATATATATTTAACCTCACAGGTAGCCAAGAAGTTAATCCTTGATTTTTTTAAGCCACTGCTTACCCTTTGCAGAGAAATCAAACTCTAGAGAACTTAAAATGTTAAATGAACTTGGAGAGATGCTATGGTGTATAATGGAGTTAGCTGGAGACTTCAGGAGCCAGAAGTCCTACTTCTAATCCCACTTCCTCCACTGAATAATTGTGTGATTTAAGTCAAGCCTTAAGTTCTCCGAGCATTTGTTTCCTTATCTGCAAAACCGGGATAATAGTATTTATCCTGTAGATTTGTGGGATTACAGTAAATGTAAAAGCACCTACATCATAAGTACTCAAAACTAATGTGAAGATGATCAGTACTGTGAATGCTTTACTTACCACAGAATGACATTGAATATTTTTATCAGATGCTTTTTTTCATTAGGGCATACTTTAACTGTGATCAGAGTAAATGAAAATTTCACATTTTGGTCAAATGCTTTGAGGACCAAACAATTGTTACTGGCCTGTTCGTGCAGGGCTATTAAATGAATTATGATGCAGGTGCAATGACTTCTTTCTCCTATTAGTTTCCTCTTCCTTCCTTCTACCACTGCTCCATTAGCGCTCCTCAAACTCACGAAATTCTCGGCAGCTGTTTCATGCTGGCCATAGCACACCGGTCAAGGGAATAAGCAAGGTTACTCTTCCATCTGCCACTTCCCCTTCCATTTGCTTCCTCCCAGCCCTGCAGTGCTACAGCTCAGGTGACTGATGCTTAGCTTTTAGTGGAGACGGGGTATGTGTTTTTGAACCAACTCTTCCTCGCAGGCCTGCATCCTGAATTTCAAGAGCCAATTCTTTCTCCCATGTCCATTATGTGTGCAGGTAAAAGATGGGTGACCTACCCAGGATGAGGTACACCAACAATGTGTGAAATCCTGAAATTCTGTTCCCAGAAAAAAGTTCCCCAGGGAAATGCAGTCCAGCTATAGGGTCCTGGTAAAGCCTTAGCTTAGGGCATTAATAATACCCCCTCTCCACTTTAAAAAGGGATAGATGGTATCCTATTTCCCTTTCCGTTTCCCTGCAAGGACCTCCTGAGTCCATCAAGTTTAGGTTTGTTGCTCCATTTCACTCCTAGTCTATCCTCCTCTTCTTCCAGTTAAGCAGTATTCCCCAGAACCTTAGGACCTTCAACCCTTCCAAAATGATTCATCCTACCCCAGTGTAACTCTCTGGTCGCAGGGGGGATTCTGAGGCATACAAATTGGCTTGCTTTAGCCTATTTACCCATTCTTCTCTTTCCATGCCCTGCCCTGCATCACTTTGATTACCATCTGTAATTCTACTGTACTCCAAAGGCATCTCCAGCCTGGATCTCTTTCCCAATCTTTAGGCTCAATATAACAGTTTGTTAAAAACAGTCTAAATGCAATTTTTTTTTCTTCTGTTGTGTTGTGAAGTATTTTACAAGTAGTAAATCTTCCTCATATTCACTTGGATAAACATATAGAACAAGCAAAATGGGACAAGAGTAACACCCAGACTCTCAGCCCGTGGAATGTGAAGCTATCTCACAAATTCAGCACGTACACTAATTCTTCTCTGGCTTTGAATTATGGTGTCATGCAGTGAAATCGACGACCTCAATTCTTTTGAGTGCACTCTCTTTGACAGATATAAATTTTGTTTGCAAGGACCTCTATGAAACCTAGAGTTACCCCCAGAAAATGCAGTTTGAAAACAATTGATAAAGAACAATTGAATGTGGTAATTGATGGAGTGGAACAAACCTCCACAGCATCGAGGAGTGTGGTGTCTGCTCTCTGCGTTTGACTGAGCTAGCCTTCCTACGTGAAAATGCCATTAACCTAAGTTAAAGTCATAAGCTCTGTGCCATTTTTTCTGGAATCCAATGTGGTATAATGATTAAGTGCCATAGAGCTCTGGAGTCAAGCAGAACTGGGTTATAAACCGACCCCTGCCACTTCCTAGAATTGCGCCCATGGGCCCGTTGTTTAACCTATCTTGGAACTTAGTTTCATCTTTTGTAAATGTCAGATCAATGTATACCGACCTCTCACAGGGTTACTGTGAGAAAGGAATTACAAACTATGAAACTGGTCTAAACCAGGAATGCAGCACAACCAATGCAAATCCCTTCACAATGGACTGTCCTGAACTTTAATACATATAGTGAAGCTTAAGTCACAGCGCACAACACATTTTCCCATCTTTAGAACTGGTTTTAGCATTGTTGAGTTGCACTAAGCCAGTTATGCTTGTTTTAAAGTTCTCTTACGAAAGAGTACATCTTCTGAGCTAGAGGGAGCTGCTCAATTCCGTGACTATGGAACATAGATACTTGCCGTAGCAATTCCTTTGCAAATATGGTGCAATAACTCTGAAAGGAAGCTTGAATTTTGCTTAATGACCATAATCTCTCTTAGTATCATCGCAAATGAAGTTATCTACTGAATTCCTAACACCATCCTTGGCAAACCCTTATAGTTTTGTTCAGTTAACTTGGAGATCTTTTATTTATTTTGTTCTTCCTTTAAGAGCAAGGAAACCTCAACAATTAAAAACAGTAATTTTGCCCTATGTACTATAGACAGCTTATATGAAGCAAACAAAACAGTATGGCCAAAACTAATCAGTACCTACCACCCACAGACACCATATGATGAATGTGGACCCCTACTTGGGCAGTACAGTTGTACATACATGTATTGATCAAGTTAGTGGCTACAGTCTCTCTGAGTTGCACATATAGACACAGTCTCAGTGTCATGTAGACCTTGGCATTTACTGAAAAATTACCTAAGTCACTAGAAGCATCTAGATATTTTGAAATGGTTTTTGAAAGGATGTTAACCCCATTCTTGACCTGCCAAATTTCTGTTACAGAATCAAAAGTATGTAGTCTAAGGACATAGATATATTATTATGTCCCTTCAGCAATGGTTTTAAAGGTTTTGGTATCTTCTGTATTTTCTGATCATTTATCAAATTCAGTCTGACACAGATATTTCACTGGTCATTGTTTCTGGTTCAACAGACTTCAGAGTTCAGCTCATTCCACTGCCTTTTATCACTTGCTGTTTTTAAGGAGAGATCTCAGTAGAAACCCCCTTTTTCTGTACAGTGTAATTACTGAAGCACATAAAGTGGTTATAGCAGGAATTTATCACTTTCAGGTGGAAATACTCCCAGCCAAATAAAAGATAGAGTAGGAATGCCAGAAGCAATTTATAACAGGCTCACTGACATTTTGTGTTGAGAAGCTCTACCACTGAATAAGTATTAAGTCATAAATCTCTGTAAATGTGATTAAAGCCAACAAGTTATTCTTTGACGGGACACCATAATGAAAGAATGTTGTGATGCAAAGCAGGAAGATTCTGTTGACAAAAATCACCAAAAACAGCTGTTTGTAAAATTTACAAACAGCTTGTTTTAAATTCTGTTGAATTCCAGCAGCTGTTTGTTTGCACATAAAATGTTCATTTAGGAAATGAGCATTGACCCTAGTTTGGGTTCCACTGTGTTTCAAAATTTTGTAATCAGTGCAATCAAAATTCATACAATAATTTAAATTTCTTTCCAAGGACACGTAAAAGGTAACCAGTATATTTAAGTATGCCTTGGACACGGTATATGTTCGATAAATAGGGAAATGAGTGAATGACTGTATACCATTGTCCCTGAAAGCAATGGCCAGTTACCAAGTGCATTTCAGCTTTATTTTTTTTCCATTCACATATACTGTTTTGGAAATTATGCCTTGTTCATACTGGATTCATTTTGCTAGTATTGATAATACCCCTTAATAGGCCTTTAGAAATACATTTTGGAGTTGAGAATATTGAATTAAAATTTAGCTACTGTTGTAAAGTCACTCTCTGTGACAGAAAGTTTATTAAATCTCTCCTCAATATTTTTGCATTGCCTTCATTTAGTTGCTTTTCTCGCTATCTCAAAAGATAGCTTATATATTTTTTCATCTGTGAAGTAGGGATAATAGAAAATACCTCATTGCTGTTGCATGGATAAAATAAGCTAATAACCTTAGCAAAGTTCTTGACACACAGTAAATTCTTAATAAATGCTGTCACTTATTACTCTACAAACCTACTCTACTCTAGGTTCAAGAATAATAAAATGGGGCTTCCCTGGTGGTGCAGTGGTTAAGAATCTGCCTGCCAATGCAGGGGACAGGGGTTCGAGCCCTGGTCCAGGAAGATCCCACATGCCGCGGAGCAACTCAGCCCGTGCGCCACAACTACGGAAGCCCAAGCGCCTAGAGCCCATGCTCCACGACAAGAGAAGCCACCGCAGTGAGAAGTCTGCACACTGCAACGACGAGTAGCCCCTGCTCACTGCAACTAGAGAAAGCCCATGTGCAGCAATGAAGACCCAACACAGCCACAAATAAATAAATAAAATAAATTAAAAAAAAAAAAAGAAAAAGAAAATGATAAGAAATTTATTCTTAGATAATAAGAACAATATCCTCTTGGATAGTCAGGTAGACTGCAATCCAGTATATTTCAACTTTTAAAAATATCTGTTCCCCGCAGCCTCAAAATAATATAATTATATATATATATATATATATATATATATATATATATATATATATATAAATTGCATATATATATATGCAAGTTTTAGGTGTTAATTGGGAGATTGGGACGTTACCTCAACGAATAAACCTTATCTTAAAAATAACTATAACAACACTTTTCATTGTTAAGCCAGACATACACAATGATAGTCTTTCCTTTACATGAATTAATCAAATCATTGAGAAAAATATACAGTCATTCCTCAGAATGGGACAGGGGTCAGGGGGTATGGAGGGGGTGTTGGTTCCATGACCTATCACGATACCAAAATCCAAGGTTGCTCAAGTCCCATGTAAGCCCTCTGTATCTGGGGTTCCATATCCAAGGGTTAAACCAACCTTAGATCATGTATTAAGTTTGGGATCCATGGTTAGTTGAATCCGTGGATGCAGAAACTACAGATATGGAGGGCCAACTGTGTTTATTGAAAAAAGTCCACGTATAAGTGGACCTGTGCAGTTCAAACCCCTGTTGTTCATGGGTCAACTGTATCCGTTGGTTTTAAGTTTCCACAAAGAGTCTATATAATTTAGACTTACCATATAATCCTAACCATCACCTGAAGGTAAAGAGGTCATTATCTATCCAATTGACAGAAGGGGGAAAGGGGCTTCAGGTTGTTTAGTAATCATCCCAAGGACACACAGGTTATAAGCGGCAGAGTAGAGAAATAGATTCAGGTCTGCCTGACTTCAAAGACCAGATTTTAAGCACCTGCGTAACCTAGTTTTAATTAACTTCCAAGGACTTTAAGTCCAAGTCAGTTTAAATATGAGGGTGCGTACTGATTTTCAGCACAACTATGCATTGTACGATTACAGAAGAAGTTTAACTTATAGTCTTTCCTCTCAGAGAATTTACTGTCTACAGACAAGATTAATATAAGAAACAATACAAATAATATGATATGAGACAGGTTATAATTAAGTGTTCAATTATGTGGTGCACATGTAAGTATCACAAAAGGTCAGGGAAGAGAATGCTTAAAATTGCTTACAGGGTCCTGTTGGTCCAGTGGTTAGGACTTAGCGCTTTCACTGCTGTGGCCCAGGTTCGATCCCTGGTCGTCAGGGAACTAAGACTCTGCAAGCCTTGTGGCCCGGCCAAAAACAAAAAAAAAAATTGCTTACAGAAGACTGGGGAGGACTTCCCTGGTGGCACAGTGGTTAAGAATCCACCTGCCAATGCAGGGGACACAGCTTTGAGCCCTGGTCCGGGAAGATCCCACATGCCGTGGAGCAACTAAGCCTGCATGCCACAACTACTGAGCCTGCGCTCTGGAGCCCGCGAGCCACAACTACTGAGCCTGCGTGCTGCAACTACTGAAGCCCACACGCCTAGAGCCTGTGCTCTGCAACAAGACAAGCCACCGCAATGAGAAGCCTGCGTACCGCAATGAAGAGCAGCCCCCGTTCGCCGCAACTAGAGAAAGCCTGCATGCAGCAACAAAGACCCAACAGATCCTAAAATAAATAAATTTATTAAAAAAGAAGACTGGGGTGATCGTGGATATCTTTGTGGAGGAAGTGAAAGCAGAAGTTAAGTCTTAGAGACAGAGAGGTTTAAAGTAGTAGAAGGGTGGAGGAAGATTATTTCAAATGGGCAAAATGATATAAACACAGAGACACAAATGATGGGGGAACACCGGCACCAGTTTGACTACAGCAAAGACATTAGACTGAAGCATATGAAATTACTGTTTTTGTAGGTCAGAAATGGTCAGATAACAGCAATTTCATCTGGCTCAACCTAATGCATACTAGCTAGTAGTGATTACATATAGTACATAGCTGAACGCAAAAAGGAACTTCTGGAATTTGGAGAGGAATTAGTGAAAAGTCACCTTCTTGAGAGGGAAGCTAGCAGGAATCAACAAATAATGGTTGACATTATTATTTGCTCATTTATGCATTGTAAGAGAGATTTGGAAATAGGTTGCTTAGAGATTCAAAGAAAAGCCCCAGTTCAATCAAAGCAAATAGAGTAAAATTAAAGGACTGAATTTTTTTTTTAACTTGCCCTTTCAGGGCAACTTGAGCCTGAGAATAAAAATTGTCACATTATTAATAATAACAATCTACATTTACATAGTTTTGGCATCTACCAGTGATGTGTGCTAGCTGGTTTATACAGGCTCATAGGAGCCAACCTTATATTTGTAGGAAATTTACTAGCTATTTGTTAAACACAGCCATTATTAAAAACCATATTGTGTAAACTTAGAATTAAATAATTTCTTAAAACAAAAGTAATAAATATTTAAAACTCATCACTTCCTAAATGTTTTACTACATTTTTTTTTTATTATCTAACCTCTTAATGTGAATTACATTTTAAAAAAATGTCTATAATGGACATGCCATAGTATATAATAGTATATAATGGTATGCCCTGGCACATTTCTTGCCAACTCCACGTTCAGTAACATCACCTTGGTAGCTCGAAATCTATGTTAATAATACAGATTAATATGTCATGTCTATAGCTCTTGTATCGTGAATAGGTACAAAAAACTGATGATTTATTTTTCCAGTATTCAAAACTGATTGAGCAAACAGTTCACTCACATCACTGACAAACAAGTTTCACTTTTATGTTACTCATGAATTGAACACAAACATCAGTGAACGTGTGTGGGAATTACTCTCAGAAAGCCAGTTGTTCAACATTTACCTGTACACCAGCGCATCTTCCTGCTGTGTTGGATCTGGTGTCTCCCCCGCACCCCCCACCCCCAACCCAGGGGAAGTCTTCAGGCTATATTTCACGTTTACTCACAAACACAGTGCTATTGGCTACAGTATTGGCATCTAGATTTTCCCTCTTCCTAGGCTTTGATCCTGAGCCCTGCAGTGATTTCTGCTGCCTCGGCTCAGAAGCCTGATACGCTCTGAGATGGTGAGATTCTTACTCCTTTGGACTCCACAGCCCCTCCAGCTCAAAATCATCTCTAGCTGCTGCCTTTGGAAGGTACTCTGGGTCAACATTGCTTTATTAGAATAGGGAGATTTCCTTTTCCCCAATCTCGTACCTACTCTGTACTAATTATGTTGCCTAGTGCCTTCAGTATCTCCCAAAAAGGATGTATGAAGTTGACGCTTCTGGTTTTGCTGTGCTTTTATGTTCACATCACATGCCTGTGAGGGGCCGGACTGGTGGAACACTTCCTACCCTATTTTACCTTCTCTGTGTGCTTCTGGCGGGTATCACTAGCTAATACATTATATATTTAACTTATATTTATCTAATTTAGTATCTGTGTTTCCTCATGGAATGTAAGGTCCAGGAAAGCAGGGATTTTTGTCTACTCATTGCTATAACCGCAGCACACAGAACAGCACCAGGAGCTTAGTAGGTATTTACATGAATGAGTGAGTGAATGAATGAGGACAAAGCGACAGATAACGCTGTAGTCAGAATCAGCTTGGCCCTTTGATGCTGGGGGCATTATTTCTGGACCAAACTTGCTCTACTTTCTCTTTAATTAAGATAAGTTTGTTGTTGTTGTTGTTTTCTCTAGACATTCCTAAATCATTTGTGCCCTCCAAGTTCTCTAAAGATGATTAAATTCTCCTTGGTGGGTATTGCTTAGATTCCTCTCCGCACACCATTCCCCAGTCATACATGAAGTTGTAACTGGAACGTTGTAATGTAATCTAACTGAATGAAGAGAAATAAAACCTATGAGTGTGTTAAATCAGAATGTTAAAAAAAAAAAAAAAGCATTTTCTTAATGGTTCAGATTGGAATTTCTTTTGTGAGATGGTTTGGGAAAATTCTTGATAAGGTGCTTGGCTAAGAGGGATATTAGCAAAAGCCAAAGCAGCAACAGGCAGTGTTTAAACTACTTTCCATGGACAAGAGAAATTAGGTTTGGGGCTTGGGAAGGAGGAAGGGGAAGAGAGGGAGAGGGACAGAAGGAGGAGGCGACAAGATTGTCACGAGATGGGAACTGCAACAAGAAAAGGCAGCCAGTGAAGAGTCCCAGGAGTTGGGTGACTGAGAACCTTAAGAACAAGTCCTAAATTATGGAACTCTTTTAGCTGGATGTAGGATTACTGTGGAAACAAACCGGAAATCTATGGATTTATGGCGCCTGGCTCCCTGGAAAATGCTAAGGATGCTGTGTACACTGATTGTAGAGGTGATAATATTTCATGTCTGAACAGGTAGGTCTCTTGTGCAAGTGAACTGGGTGAACACATTATTGCTTACAGATCAGCGTCAGAGCACATCATCATGTGGCCAAAAAAAAAGGTAGGAGCTGGCTGGCAATCCGGGACCTTGAAATGATGAGGAAAGTATGAAATTGTTAGCAAAGATGGTGAGAGCTCAGATTTGCACCAGTCTGGTTTGAAATCTAATCTTTTGTTTTATCTCAGTAGGGCTGGGTAAGAAGCTTCTGGTTTTTGTGTTTTTTTAAAAATATCAGATACTTCCTGCCCCCAAGGGGAAACGGTTTGCTACCAGAACAAGATGGACAAAGGCCGTGGTGCTGGAAGATGTTTCAGGCTTTTATCGTCTCACTCTCAAAACTGTCCAAACAGCCCAGCAAATGAAGGCTTATCCTGCCAGAGGCAAGAAACGACAGTCCGTGTGGGTAAAATATATTACCTGAAATTTTTTCTGATCATATTATCTTCTCAATAGAGTTCTATTTTCACATTCAGTGACTTGATGTCAAAGATTTTCACATCTTTCTGGCTTATTACTTTAGGTGAATGTGGATGCTGTGATAGCAGTAATTATCAAAACCCAGAAAGAACAGGAAAAGGAAAAAGACCCTTTGTTTTCCAGCTCTTTTTAATGGTTAAGAGTATTTAAAACTAAAAGGAGAAATATACTTTAAAAGTATACATATTTTTAAGAGAATTCATGAGCATCTCTTGGGGAAGGATCAGGCAGGAAAAAGCAGGAGAGGTGGGATGACAACTAATGAATAGGCAAAACAAAAACAAAGACAGGACATTGTCCTTGAAACTGTAAGATACATGGTCAAGCCCTGGCCCTGCCATTTGCTAATGTGTTTTACCTAAGCCATTTAATGCATTCTTCCAATTATCTCACGCATCAGATGGTTCTTGAGCGCTTACGTATCAGTCACTATCTTAGGTGTTGGAAGCCCAACCTGACCCCCTCATCACAGAGTTTACTATCTCTGCTTCCTTTTTATTAACTCTACAATGGGAAAAATAATAATTGCCTTCTCATAGTGTTTCTGTGACGATCAAATGAGAATACCTTACGTAAAAGCAGTTTGTTCGTAAAATAGATAGCTAGTGGGAAGCAGCCGCATAGCACAGGGAGATCAGCTCGGTGGTTTGTGACCACCTAGAGGGGTGGGATAGGGAGGGTGGGAGGGAGGGAGACGCAAGAGGGAAGAGATATGGGAACATATGTATATATATAACTGATTCACTTTGTTATAAAGCAGAAACTAACACACCATTGTAAAGCAATTATACTCCAATAAAGATGTTAAAAAAAAAAGCAGTTTGTAAACTATACACGTGAATGATTATCATTATATTTCTCTTTATCCAAACTCAAAATAAGAGGTACTCAGCGAACCCTACATTTGTTAAAATTAAAACAAATGTTTTAAACTTCAATCATCAGTGCACAATGGCCTCTGCCGAAAAAAAATACCTTCTTTTAAAAAAATCTATCAAGATTTTGTGCAACTCCCATTATGATCAATAGACCATGTGGCTTGCTTTGAAATGTCTCCTCTTCATTTCATTTCTAAGTAGGAATTAAATTTCTTTTCTTGAATTATAGGGTGCCAGAATAAATGATTGAAGCATTGGGGGAGAATCACAAAATCGCACTCATTCTGTTCTGATATTTGAACCACAGACAAAAAAGAAAATCCTATAATTTGAATAGAGATATCCTCAGACTTAGGTAGTATTTAATTACACAACATTAGTACAACATAGTTTAAAAAGAAAATCTAAAGATCATTTTTTAAAATACTGAATTAAAGTAACAATTTAATTTGCTTACTCAGAGAATAAATTTAATATCAAATCAAACAGAACCATAGCCCCACATCCTCTCTTATTCTCATTCATGCGCTATATCTCTTTAAATAAAATTACAGCACTAACATGGTCACAGGTCGAGCAATCTTGACAAGCTCAGCTCTGCTTAAGTGTGTTATAATTATTCAAAAATTAAGTATTACTTGAAATGAGTATTTCTTGTATTTTAAGTATTACTTGCTGACAAGCATACCAGTTTTGAGATAGTGGTAATACCTACTTTAAACAGTATTTGATCCACTGATCTTCTAAATAAAGACGCCACTAACTTTTGAAAGTAAAGGTTACCATAAGACAATAAAATAGATAAATACATCACCTTCTTTCCTACAAACTGAACTACGTTTGCAGCCTTTGTCAATAAATCAGTATGTGTATTCATTTCTCTGTTGTGCTTTACTTAAATTTACAACCAAGTAAACACAGAACAAACCACTACATATACAACTAAGATCAAATGCATATAAATGTAATAGTACATACATACAAATATATTATTGTAGTAGGATATAAGATTAAACTGACTCATTCTTAAATTCATAAGGTTAAAGAGTTGCAGACTCTAGAAATATAGGAAAGAGTTTATTCTGCAGTAAATTATTGCAGACAGTTGGACATTCCAAAGTGCTAACAACTGGGCCCAAGCAAGCATAAAGAATAAACAGATCACTAAATTTGGTTTACGCAATATTTAAGCACAAGCAATGCAGTTTTTGTCTTTATAAGGCAAATGTATTTTAAAATCAATTTGTAATGTGACAGAAAGACAATAAAATAGTTTCAGTAGTCATGTGATACACCGTGATGGTTTAGTTCTGTGCAAACACGAATCAAGACATCCATATTCTGTCAAGGCAACAAAGGACCTAACCTTGCTAAGAGAGAGCAATATGAATTTCAAACAATGCGCTTCTTAAAGGAAACATTTAAGGAGAAAAATGGCACCAAGCTCTTTGGAAGAGAAGTACAATCTTATTCCAAGTTGATTGTACTGCAGCCTCTGTATTTTAAAGTAGCTTCACTTGTTATCTTCTTTGTATACTACTTAATACATAGAGTATATTTATTAAAATTCCTAATGAAAATTTGAATACAAATACAGTACTCATTATTTTACAAGGTTTGGCATGTTTTTTAATACAGTAAAAGTTAAAAATATTCATGTTTGTGAAAATCAATATTTTAAACTCACTGAAATGAAGTATAGGAAGAAAAACTTTACAATTGTGAATTTGTTTTTAAAATAATAAACTTTCTTTTGTAGTTTTCCAACATGACTTCGGAGGGGATAACAGCTCCTTTCTATGATATATTATTCATATTCTGCATAAATGAAATGAAGAATATCATGAAACAATTTATAAAAGTTTATAATCAGTCAATGAACTACATTTTACTTAATAACTATTTACATGAAATATAATAAAATCCTGTATAAATCATGTTTTTATAAGGCATAATGATTTCACATTTTATATTGGAGCTATGTCACTGGTGAGATTTTCTTTAAAATAATCTATTAAGATCAGTTGTAAGGTATCTGAAGAAAATAAATTGCAAATATGGACAGCCTCTTAAGATTCAAACTCAACCTAAAATTTATGCTTAATATTTTTATTGGGCATCTATACTAGAACTAGGGGTGACCAAAAGACCCAGTACTAATGACCTATGGTTCATTAGAAAGCACTGGGAGGGTAGGTACCCATGGTTCTTATTCCTCACTTGTATGGATGCTCTTGGCTGAATCATAATGAGCAAAGCTGTTCAGTCATATCCCCTTTTTCAATTACTCAAGCCGGGGAGAGACTGAAAATTTATTCTGGTGATGGTATTCTCTGATACTTAGAATTAACAAAAAGAATACATTGAATAGAAAGAGATTCCGTTTCAAGTCCAGAATGAAAGGGAAGGATGTGAGATATTTGTTTCCACACGTTGCAGAATAGTAATGCAACCAGAACGGCCTCCTCCTGAGACTGTGCATGTTGTACCTGTTCGATTTGTTGAAACTTGATTTCCATTAGAAAAAAATTTTTTTGGTCAGACAAGTATTTAGAAAGATCTCTAAAATGTCCCTGTTTACCACATGGTAAATAAAGCATTTCAAAAACCCGATTCTCGATATCCAGGACATTCAAGGAGAAAGTATTGAGGAAGAGGGACAAGAACCTTAGGGAACTGATGACATCAGGAGGCAGGAGAAGCAAGATGATGCAGATTAAAAGAAAAAATTCAGGTATAGAGGAAGCATCACTTAAGTTTGAAAAAACTTATTTTGAAGAAGAGTTTGGGATTGTACGTGAATAAGGTGGGTGCAGGGAGGAAGAGACTGAAAAACATCGCGATCGCATTCTTCTTTTTAAAAAACTCTCCTCCAGCGCTGAGAGGTCAAGGGTTGAGAACTGGGAAAAGGCCACCGATTTTGGATATTCTACCCCCAAAAGATGATGGCATTCCAGAACAAGTGTTGTTACCTATGTCCCAAAATGCCTGCTCTTTCATCTTTTTCAGAATATTGAGATCTGAAATGCCTCTGGCTCATTCCTTTTTCTGTTTTTGCCCAGTAGGTCCCTGGGATCTGACACTATTTCGTACTGGGGAAGGTCCACTTGAGGTTGGCCCTCTTAACCCCGGGGCAAAATTTCATAACAAATATTAAAGTAGGAGAACGAAAAAAAAAAAAAGAGAAGGAAGAGGCGATGGAGAAGAACGAAGAGGAAGATAAAAGAGATTTGATGGATCTTTAGCTTAAAAAATGAAATTTAAATTGTGAAAATAAATTATGTTATTTAACATTTAGGTTATAACTGCAATTATGTGTTCATTCTTTAAAAAATAAATTTATTTATTTATTTGTTTTTGGTTGTGTTGGGTCTTTGTTGCTGCGTGCGGGCTTCCTCTAGTTGCCGCGAGCCGGGGCTGCTCTTCGTTGCAGTGGGCGGGCTTCTCAGCGCGGTGGTCTCTCCTGTTGCGGAGCACGGGCTCTAGGCGCGCAGGCTTCAGTAGCTGTGGCTCGTGGGCTCCAGAGCGTAGGCTCAGCAGCTGTGGCTCATGGGCTTAGCTGCTCCGCTAACGTGGGATCCTCCCGGACCACGGCTCGATCCCGTGTCCCCTGCATTGGCAGGAGGACTCCCAACCACTGAGCCACCAGGGGGAAGCCCTTGTGTTCATTTTTAGAATGAACCAAGAATGAGCCAAAACTTCATTGCTTTGAGGTATAACATGGCAAAGAAATGTTTCTGATAGTTGGACATGGCATTATTAATCCACCTTTTCCCAAGGGCCTCTCTTAATCCTTTGATAGTCAAATAATTCTCTTTTGAAGCTCCTACCTTGTCATCATTGCTACTGCTTTCTTTTCTCTTCTCCAGTGGTTGAGTGGTGAAATTCTCATTTGCTCAAGATTCTAGAAACTGTCCACTGTCACTTTCAGTGACTTCAAGAAAGTTTGCATCTTATGCAATATTTGTATTTTTACTTTGAATTTGATTTGCATTGTATTTATATCACATTGTCCAGATGCTGATGCTTTAAGCAACAGGGATATACAATCTAGTGTTAGGCATAGAGAATTCTGTGTTGAGTGAGTACTAATTTTATAAATGGCCAGTTTTGTATTATGTATTTATAAGTATTTTGTATTTTCTTTCCTATACAATCTTGTATAAATCCAGGAATTTGATTATGACAACTCAGAAGAAAGACCTCTCTGATCTCTAAATAATCAAGAATGGCCTGTCTTCCCAAACATCCTATAATGACTTGATTTTTATATAAATGAAATATAATCATTGAGAAATATCATTTTATATAAATGAAATGTAATCATTGAGAAATGATTTCTCAAATCATTGAGAAATAAATTGAGAAATATTATTTCACCCTTAGAAATCTTGTTATGCTATTCTCATGTCATAATAATATATTTTGGGAATATATGCCTAGTCTTTAACAAGTTAATTGTTCATCTCAAAATTTAACTTAAAAAAAAAGCAGAAAAATAATTGCTTACCCACTGTCTGACCGGTGAGCGGTTAACAAACAAAAGATTCTCTATTTTAATTGCTTTTCTCTGTGGCAGTTTAAACTGGTAAAAAAAAATGATTAGTCAGAGTGTTAGGTTTGTCTTTAACTTTGTTAAGTTGTATATGTAGGGAAAAGATAACTGTAAATGATGACAATTTTAAATGCAATTATAATCTTATGATACAATGCATATTCACAGTCAGAAAAATACAACGTTGGAATGAGACTTGTTGCTAGGAAATGAAGCTCTCTCTACCAATTAGCATTTCTGGAAATTTTCACTTAAAGTGATGTATTGATTCATTTTGAAAGTTTCTCTGGATAAATGTGAATTTTCAAATCAGGTTTACATAAGAAACTAAGATGATTAAAAATGTAAATCAAGCTTAAATCTATCCAATCCTTTTCAAAAAATAATTAAGAATGGGCATTCTGGCAAAATTCCACATATAATTTTAAATCTCCACATTCTATTTGTACTAGCGATTTAGGAAAAATCATCATAATGCATCATAAAATTCACTTGTTTGGCTTTCCAAAAAAAAGATTTGCTTTTGGAAGAAGCACTTTCAGTGCCCAAATTGTTTTGCATTTGGTTGCATTAGAAACCAAGCCATTATTGGCCAACAGATATTCAGTAAACGCAAAGATTCAGTAGAGATGCACCCCCTTTCTGCCATCTTTAACGCTTGTCTATTCTAGTAATTTGGTCTATATCTTGCCCTTTTTGAAACATCCTTTTTTTTCAGTCATTTCTTTATTTAGAATCCTGTGAACCGTCTCATTGCTTTAAACAATGAGGACCACTTCTGACAATACACTGTTGATTCCACTTTTCCCCCATTGTCAGCCACAAACATGCTCTAGTAATTATCAGAAATGACCAACCAATTTCCCTAGGACAATGGCCATAAGATTTGTTTTTAGAATTTGGTCCATGGCAGGAGCAAAAGAACTCTGTCTCATATACACTATTTCTCTCACTTTCCAATGAGTAACAAAGAAGTAGCATCCTATAAGAATAGGTCAGGGAAATAATATAAACAACAATGATGTCTTAGGATGATTCTCAATTATTGTTAGTCTTGTTTTGAATAAAATTCTTCAATAAACTCAATCACACAGTAATTTTAGTTCATGCATATCAAAATTTAGTAAGTTCCTAGAAACTTAGCAGTACATAAAAATTACCAAATGATTTAAATTTCCCAAGGAGGTCTAAAAATTATATATTACTGTGAGAGGTGAATGAGAAAAAATAGATTATAAAAATGCTAGACCATGGTAACTGCCGTGCCTTTCTGCCGAACAATCTCTATGGAAACTATAAACATCATCTGTCATTTTACTCTACCTCTCTGAAGCTTTCAAATTCATGACAAAATAAATGACAGACATCAAATTATGGTAGAAGAACCCTAAATTGTGGGTCTCTCACTCACTAGAGAAGTCATAATACCCATAAATTTAAGCTTCTATTGCATCCCCTTATCTGCTTTGCTCCAACTTAATTTGTCCGCTGAAGTCAAACAAATTGCACCTTGATCTTTCCTATGTGTTTCTCCCACTTTTACTTTCTTCTGTATTTATTCCTGCACTGAAAGTATTTTTCCCTTCCTTTCTTCCAAAGAGAAGAACCTTTCTTCGTGCAAGAAATCAATAAAGATATAACAACTCTTGGACAGTTTTCTCAAATTTAACCCACCTTCCTCTTCACCCTAAGCACTTAGCAATCCTTTTAGCCTTGTATATAGCTGTAACTGATAGTGAAAAAGATTTCATCAATTTGAGTATTCTTCCTTGAATTTATCATATCTCCTCAACTGTAGCAATTTAGTGACCCTCATTACTGCATAGGCTCTAGAATCACGGAATCCATTCCAATTTTACTAAAGAAATTATGCAATTAAACTTGCATTTAGATTGCCCACTTCTGAGAAACTGCCTACCTTCCCCAGAGAAAGTGCTTTATGCATAACTGGACCTGCTGATGCTTATCCCATAACTGTTAGCCCAGGCTAGGCAGTCTGGCACAAAAGCTCTGTCCAAAGGAGATAACCTATTATAAATGCTGCTGGGCAAACCAATTGAATCCTCACCCTGGGGAAGTCAAAACTCAGGCTCAGAGGAGCTAAATTGCCATGATGGTAGACAAACAGGCCAGAGAGATTTTATGTGCTGAAAAATGTGATAGTCTGAAAAAATAAGCCGATTCATGCATGGATCACTGGGATGGCCACCAATCTCATGCTTGTGTCTACACTGCATTTACATTTTATGTACCAAGTAAAGGCCAACTAAAATCAGTGCGTGTTTCCCAGGAATGGAACTTGAGAAAAGTGTTGGAAATATTGAGTGACCACACAACATGCTGAGTTCAAAAAAGTCTTCACCACAGTACAACCACACTTGCAAGGAGGTTGCGGCAGGCTTATAAGAGGGAGGTAGAGGGAGACTTGACTACAGAGACAGAAAAGGAGAAGGTGGTGTGATGGTGAAGCAAAGACAGATCTAAAGATGGAGGAAGGAGCCATAAGCCAAGGAACACAAGCAATGCAGCTCTAGAAGCTGGAAAAGGCAAGGAAACAAATTCTCCCCTAGAGCCTCCCGGGGGAGCTTGGCCCTGCCGACACTTTAATCCAACCCAGTGAAACCGATTTTGGACTTTTGACTCCAAGAACTGCAAGATAATACATACGTGTTGTTTTATGCCACCAAGTTTGTAGTAATTTGTGCATCAACCATAAGAAACTAATACAGAGATGTATGGGCATATTCCGGCTTTGTATTTGGTAAATAGAATCATAGATACACATTAGAAATTTGTTTTCTTTTCCTCACCACTAACTGGAGTTAGGTATCTATTTAATGCAAATTTCAATAAACTGACAATCAAGGGTTGCTCTGGACAAAATTTAGTTAATTACAAGATCTGATTATCTTCAAATAGCAAGCAAATTCTTGAAATTATTAATACTAATGTGAATTAGCCTTATTCGTATTAGTATTATTGAGGTTAAAAAATGTACACATATTTTAACATAAGATGGGGTTGAAATAATACTGTAAGAAGTGGCAGGTAAAGATGGTAGAAAACAAAAATAGAATAAAGGTCCTTGATTGTCACAGTGGTTAAAAAAAAAAAGTATACATAAATATAAGACTTGAGTCTGTATCTTTCAAATCCTTCTATTATTTAATTATTTTATCCAGTCTTTTATTTAGTTTTCTATTTAATTTTACTGAAATAGTAGCATGAGACATAGTTAATGTTTTCAATTTAAACTGCATTAGACTTATATTTTGATTTATATTTAATTTGCAATTTTGTTGATTTTATTTTTTATTTATGTATTTTAGTTTATAAGAGCTATTAGCTTAAGGAGTTTAGGTTTAGTCTTACCTTTGTATATATATATACATATATATATATATAAATCAACCTCAGTATCAGAAACTTTTTTTTCCCTTTAAAAGCCACTATTTTTAAAGCTATTTTAAAAGCTACTTGACTCAGAAACATTACCCAAAGTTTCTGTGAGGCTTAGCTAGGCAATGGCTTTCTATTCTTCCATACTTGCCCAACAAACTTCCAGGAATTGAGTATATCTCTCAAAGCCTGAGAAACCTTACAGCACCCATACACATGTGCACCTTATTGTTAAAGATATTCCCAGATACCTTTGCTCTGGGATGTAATTTGCTAAATTCAATCTTTATAATGAATTCAACAATTAGGTGAGTTAAGCATAGTTTTCAGAGTAACTACATACTCACACTGGTTGGAACTCTTGTAGTTTGAATATGCAAAGTTTCAGTTAAGAAAATATTGTTCCTTAGATGACAGTTTACATGATATAAATTCCACAAGTAAGGAACAACGGACAGTTAATAGACAATGGTGATAGATGTTAGAAATGTGAACTCCTTAGATCTTACTCATCTCTGAAAACTCAGCTGCTTTGTCATTCCCCTCCAGAAAGGCTTCCTGGGCCACCAGGCTCCAGCAATGGGCCTGGTGCTGCTCCTCTAGACTCTCAGGGTACCTGTCCTTGCTGTGCTGTTTCCCCACTAAACAGTGGAGAAGGGAAGGGGGTAGGTGTTGGTCTATTTAATCTCTGTATTAGATAGAAGGTCTGTCTCAAGGCCTCAGACCAGCATGCCTAGTGTATAGTAGACCCTCGATTAATGTTTGTTGAATGAGTCTAGTTCCTACAAATGCTATGTGCCAAGAAGAAGAACACTTTTAGTAAGAGGCCCTTTCTCAGCAGCTATTCAGCAAATGTCAAGCCTTTTAAACTGTTGCCTAGGAAAATCTGACACTGGAAACTTTAACCTTTAGAAGCCATATCAGCATTTCCTTGAAAGCTATGTTTTGCAACGAATAACAAGCTACATCTAAAGTCAGCTAACTTGTACTCCGATAACACAGATTTAATAAAAATGTAAAGTGGATAGTGAAATTATCAAAAACCATAAACTCCCAGCTTATTACTCTAAAGCAAAGAACATATTCTCTAGTTAATCTTCTATTTCCCAATGATCTATGGCCACTTAATCATCCCTAGAATCCAGCCAAATCAATTATAGCATTAGTCCTTACAGCTTCCAGGAAGGAATATCCTTCATCTGGCCACATCCTCACGTTTCCTTGTGGATGCAGATTTCATCGTATCATCAGGTGAAAGCTGATTTTTAAAATTACATGTTCTTTGAGTGATTCTCCCTATTTGAAAAAAATGAAAAGATAGGAACTGTGGAATCAGCAACAGTACAATTGCACTTAATCTGTGTCCACACGGGCTTTCTCTATGCTCACCATTTTGCTGAATGCATCTATAAATAGTTTATGACTCTTAGTCTAGTTTTTCATGAACACACGTACTCATAATTATTTTATATTTTATACACATTTGCATTCATTCAACAAATATTTCTTGAGCATATACTATATACCAGGCACTTTTCTAGTTCTATAATATATGTATATTTCTGCTAGTAAAATATTTCTAGCTTATATGATTAAATTAAATGTATCAATGTTTTGTAGAACCGTGAATCTATGTGTTCTGCAGCTAAACACAATCACAGCCCTCCCAAGATAGAGCCCATTAAATTATTTGTGCCCATTGTCTAGTCTTTGAAGCAGAAAAAAAGATAAGTCTGGAAGAACCATGTTTCATGCCTCCCTAATTGCAGTTCTGCTACCAGTGATTGGTTTATTTTTTGTCTAACCTGATAGATATAGTATTCTGGTATGTTAGCTTCTCCTGCCCGGTTTCATACTCTTCATGGAACTCTTGATTTATCAAAAACTTATCCCTCCCTTAGCCTTCCTATCTCAGTAAATGGCATGGCCTTCAACACAGTGCCTCATTTCAAAAATTTAGGAGTTATCCTTGATTTCTCTCATCTCCTCCTCAGTATCTAATCTAGTATTTTGATAACTATTGGCTTTACCTTCAAAGGTACCACAAACCCATTAACTTATCTCTATCCCCTCTGCTCTCACCTGATCCACCACCATCTCTCACCTAGTCTACTGCAATTACTTTGCTATTAGTTTTCCCATTTCTGCTCTTGCAATTTTGCAATTCATTCCCTGCACAGCAGCCAGAGTGATGCTGTAAGTGTAAACAGACCCTGTAACTCCAGTACTTAAAGCTCTTCTGTGGCTTCTTCTTCCACGTGGAGTAAAACTCAAACCCCTTTCTGTAATCTTCATAAGCTTGACGATGTGGGCCCCACTTCCGTCTCTAACTTCCTGTCCTGTCACTCTCCACTCTGCTCACTAAGCTGCAGCCACTCTGGCTCCTTGCAGAAATACTAAAAAGGCCAAGTCTCTTCCTTCTTCAGGGCCTTTGCATTTCTATCCCCTGGGCCAAGAACATTCTTCCCTAGTTCTTTGTGGGTTTGGCTCCCTCTTGTTCTTCAGATCTTCAAACAGATTTCATGTTCTCAGAGAGGGTTTCCTGGACACCCAATCTAAATGAGTCACCTTCCCTTTGTTTGCCAATCTGTCTCCCTCATTGCAGGGCTTCATGATCTTGTTTTATGTATTTGTTTATGGTCTCCTTCTACCCACTTGATCGTAATCTCCATGAAGCCAGGGGATCCTCTCTCTCTTACTCATCTGAATGCCTGGATCAGGCACTTGTTCACCTAAATGGTTGCCGGGCGCATAGTTGGCCAAAAGTACTTGTTGCATGTGTAAGTAAATGAATACTTGAATGAAAAAAATTTTTTTAAAAGGCCAACACACTCAGAGTCTCAATGTGACTCATGACATTGCAGTTCGCTTTTCTGACACTCAGAGCTACGTATCTACATAAATGGTCCCATGAGGTAGGTACTTGAGTTTGAGGATGGATAGATGGATTTATTTGTTTGTTTACTGTGCATCAGGGTCAGTAAAGCTCAGTGGCTCATTTGATTTGGGTTGAGAGGGCATTGCCTCTGATTTAGCAACAGGAGCAGCCATACTCTTACCTCGTAGATATCACTTTAACAGAAAATAAACTAACAGATTCTTTTGTTTCTATTTTCCTGGGATAACTCACTGCCTATTTTCTGAAACTATTTTCTGGCTTCAGAGAAAAACAGATTCACAAAGACCACTTTAAACAGAGACCAATCTTTACATAAACTTTCAATATGAATAGACAGTGATCACTTTTATTCATGCAAATTCAAAACATTTGATTAAAGGAAAAATTTAGTGGCTTAGCGATATGCAGGAAATATGAAATACATGCTAATGTTTGAACTGCACACATTTGGTAGGCAGAAAAAAGTAGTTTTTTATTTATTTATTTATTTATTTATTTTTTTTTTTTTTTTCACACACACACACTGTATTTTATTTTTACAAGAGATAAATCCACTGACACCAAGCATTGTACATGGATGACCACAACAAAAGCAACAATGATTGCAATTACCAAACATGAAACACACTCATACTATGTCATAGTATTGACATTCAGTCCAGTAATCCTCCACTGTAACAGCTCCTTTACTTTGCAGTGAAAATTGATTTGTATATTCTTTGCCTCTGAGTCCTTGTGGAATTTTTTTTTTTTTTTTTTAAATTCAGACAGAAAGTCACAAAAATTATACTCATCCTCATCAGTTCACTCAGTCCCATGTAATTAATTTTTTTTTTTTCATCTTGATCTTTTGTTAGCACTTTTATGAGTTCATCAGTTTTTCATTAGAGTTCTGAAAATGCTTATTCATTCAGTTCAGCAGTACAGTCCGTTTCCAGAAACCTGTACTTGTCAGAGTCTTTTCCATGTATTTCTTGAAGATGAAACCCTTTTATAGGAACATATTTGCAAAATCATCAGAGTACACCCAGAACTGTCTGTAAATGACAAAAGACTTAAAAATGACCATGGTTAAAGATTTGATGACAGTTCATAATAATGCAGTTGACAAGAAAATTAGTTATTTCTGAGATATACATTTTAAAGTAATAAATAGGATTATTACTTATAACATTATACCAGAACATATAAGATTTTTAGAAATTTCATGTAATGTCTGAAACATTTATATTAACATATTTCCATACATATTTCCATACAAGTACAAATATAAGATTTTTAGAAATTTCATGTAATGTCTGAAACATTTATATTAACATATTTCCATACAAATACAAATATGATTTTTAGAAATTTCATGTAATGTCTGAAACATTTATATTAACATATTTCCATACATATTTCCATACAAATACAAATATAAGATTTTTAGAAATTTCATGTAATGTCTGAAACATTTATATTAACATGTTTCTTCCATACAAATAACCCAATGAAAGTTTAGTATTAGTTGTTTTGTTTGTTTTTTTATACTGCAGGTTCTTATTAGGCATCAGTTTTATACACATCAGTGTATACATGTCAATCCCAATCGCCCAATTCAGCACACCACCATCCCCACCCCACCGCAGTTTTCCCCCCTTGGTGTCCATATGTCCATTCTCTACATCTGTGTCTCAACTTCTGCCCTGCAAACTGGCTCATCTGTACCATTTTTCTAGGTTCCGCATACATGCATTAATATACGATATTTGTTTTTCTCTTTCTGACTTACTTCACTCTGTATGACAGTCTCTAGATCCATCCACGTCTCAACAAATGACTCAATTTCGTTCCTTTTTATGGCTGAGTAATATTCCATTGTATATATGTACCACATCTTCTTTATCCATTTGTCTGTTGATGGGCATTTAGGTTGCTTCCATGACCTGGCTATTGTAAATAGTGCTGCAATGAACATTCGGGTGCATGTGTCTTTTTGAATTACGGTTTTCTCTGGGTATATGCCCAGTAGTGGGATTGCTGGGTCATATGGTAATTCTATTTTTAGTTTTTTAAGGAACCTCCATATTGTTCTCCATAGTGGCTGTATCAATTTACATTCCCACCAACAGTGCAAGAGTGTTCCCTTTTCACCACACCCTCTCCAGCATTTGTTGTTTGTAGATTTTCTGATGATGCCCATTCTAACAGGAGTGAGGTGATACCTCATTGTAGTTTTGATTTGCATTTCTCTAATAATTAGCGATGTTGAGCATCTTTTCATGTGCTTCGTGGCCGTCTGTATGTCTTCTTTGGAGAAATGTCTATTTAGGTCTTCTGCCCATTTTTGGATTGGGGTGTTTGTTTCTTTGATATTGAGCTGAATGAGCTGTTTATATATTTTGGAGATTAATCCTTTGTCCGTTGATTCATTTGCAAATATTTTCTCCCATTCTGAGGGTTGTCTTTTCGTCTTGTTTATGGTTTCCTTTGCTGTGCAAAAGCTTTGAAGTTTCATTAGGTCCCACTTGTTTATTTTTGTTTTTATTTCCATTACTCTAGGAGGTGGATCAAAAAAGATCTTGCTGTGATTTATGTCAAAGAGTGTTCTTCCTATGTTTTCCTCTAAGAGTTTTATAGTGTCCAGTCTTATATTTAGGTCTCTAATCCATTTTGAGTTTATTTTTGTGTATGGTGTTAGGGAGTATTCTAATTTCATTCTTTTACATGTAGCTGTCCAGTTTTCCCAGCACCACTTATTGAAGAGACTGTCTTTTCTCCATTGTATATCTTTGCCTCCTTTGTCATAGATTAGTTGACCATAGGTGCGTGGGTTAATCTCTGGGCTTTCTATCTTGTTCCATTGATCTATGTTTCTGTTTTTGTGCCAGTACCATATTGTCTTGATTACTGTAGCTTTGTAGTATAGTCTGAAGTCAGGGAGTCTGATTCCTCCAGCTCCATTTTTTTGCCTCAAGACTGCTTTGCCTATTCGGGGTCTTTTGTGTCTCCATACAAATTTTAAGATGATTTGTTCTAGCTCCGTAAAAAATGCCATTGGTAATTTGATAGGGATTGCATTGAATCTGTAGATTGCTTTGGGTAGTATACTCATTTTCACAATGTTGATTCTTCCAATCCAAGAACATGGTATATCTCTCCATCTGTTGGTATCATCTTTAATTTCTTTCATCAGTGTCTTATAGTTTTCTGCATACAGGTCTTTTGTCTCCCTAGGTAGGTTTATTCCTAGGTATTTTATTCTTTTTGTTGCAATGGTAAATGGGAGTGTTTCCATAATTTCTCTTTCAGATTTTTCATCATTAGTGTATAGGAATGCAAGAGATTTCTGTGCATTAATTTTGTATCCTGCAACTTTACCATATTCATTAATTAGCTCTAGCAGTTTTCTGGTGGCAGTTTTAGGATTCTCTATGTATAGTATCATGTCATCCGCAAACAGTGACAGTTTTATTTCTTCTTTTCCAATTTGTATTCCTTTTATTTCTTTTTCTTCTCTGATTGCCGTGGCTAGGACTTCCAAAACTATGTTGAATAATAGTGGTGAGAGTGGACATACTTGTCTCGTTCCTGATCTTAGAGGAAATGCTTTCAGTTTTTCACCATTGAGAATGATGTTTGCTGTGGGTTTGTCATATATGGCCTTTATTATGTTGAGGTAGGTTCCCTCTATGCCCACTTTCTGGAGAGTTTTTATCAGAAATGGGTGTTGAATTTTGTCAAAAGCTTTTTCTGCATCTATTGAGATGATCATATGGTTTTTATTCTTCAATTTGTTAATATGGTGTATCACATTGATTGATTTGCGTATATTGAAGAATCCTTGCATCCCTGGGATAAATCCCACTTGATCGTGGTGTATGATCCTTTTAATGTGTTGTTGGATTCTGTTTGCTAGTATTTTGTTGAGGATTTTTGCATCTATATTCATCAGTGATATTGGTCTGTAATTTTCTTTTTTTGTAGTGTCTTTGTCTGGTTTTGGTATCAGGGTGATGGTGGCCTCATAGAATGAGTTTGGGAGTGTTCCTTCCTCTGCAATTTTTTGGAAGAGTTTGAGAAGGATGGGTGTTAGCTCTTCTCTAAATGTTTGATAGAATTCACCTGTGAAGCCATCTGGTCCTGGACTTTTGTTTGTTGGAAGATTTTTAATCACAGTTTCAATTTCATTACTTGTGATTGGTCTGTTCATATTTTCTATTTCTTCCTGGTTCAGTCTTGGAAGGTTATACCTTTCTAAGAATTTGTCCATTTCTTCCAGGTTGTCCATTTTATTGGCATAAAGTTGCTTGTAGTAGTCTCTTAGGATGCTTTGTATTTCTGCAGTGTCTGTTGTAACTTCTCCTTTTTCATTTCTGATTTTATTGATTTGAGTCCTCTCCCTCTTTTTCTTGATGAGTCTGGCTAATGGTTTATCAATTTTGTTTATCTTCTCAAAGAACCAACTTTTAGTTTTATTGATCTTTGCTATTGTTTTCTTTGTTTCTATTTCATTTATTTCTGCTCTGATCTTTATGATTTCTTTCCTTCTGCTAACTTTGGGTTTTGTTTGTTCTTCTTTCTCTAGTTTCTTTAAGTGTAAGGTTAGATTGTTTACTTGAGCTTTTTCTTGTTTCTTTAGGTAGGCTTGTATAGCTATAAACTTCCCTCTTAGAACTGCTTTTGCTGCATCCCATAGGTTTTGGGTCGTCGTGTTTTCATTGTCATTTGTCTCTAGGTATTTTTTGATTTCCTCTTTGATTTCTTCAGTGATCTCTTGGTTATTTAGTAACGTATTGTTTAGCCTCCATGTGTTTGTCTTTTTTACGTTTTTTAAAAGATATGTTTCTATAGCTCTGTGTAACTCGCTTATAAGAAGTAATAAATATAATATTTTCTCCTAATTAACTAGGAGTTAAGAGAGGATCTGATCCATTTTTATTGAAAATGAAAAAGTGAGTTATTTTAATAAATATTAAAGTTTAGCTCTTGGATCAGACAGAAAAAAAAAATCAAGTCATATAGGAAAATAAAATGCTCTTCCGGGATAAAAGTAAGGAAGGCTGGAAGATTCCCACTGAGACAAAAGATAGAATTCAAAAAGATTAAAAAAATCATTGCAAGACACATGTATCATTTTATTCTTAAAGAAAAATGCTTTCTTGCTTTATGACAATACTCAGAACCTCTCCCTAAATCTACATGGAATTACAAACTCTACTGAATGCAGAACAGAATACAGTAACTTTGTCTGAGGTCTGGGAATTATGAATAAGGAATCTCTAGACTTGCTTTGAATGCCAATGAATGTCAAATTCATAACTTACTAATAATAGCACTAACATTTGTGTAATACTTTATAGTTTATGGACACTTTCAAGTACATTATCTCATTTGGTTTTCAAAATAACCCTTGGGAAAATCAGAATAAGTTTGGTGATATTTAACTGATAGGGAGAGTTTAGGGCAGGCCCAAAGTCACTTAATACGTACTGAAATAAGCAAAATCCTCCCTGCAGCTTAACTTCATTTTACTTGGGAACAAAGCTTCTTATTCCACAAAAGTACCTAGGTTTAAGCTGCAGCTGCCCTGGGAGACTTAACACAGCAATTTACATTTCCATTAAGATGCAAATGACTGATTACAGATCCTTTTCTGCAGGAAGATTTTAGGAAAAGGTGCAAGAGTCTGGGAGCACTCAGCTCCAGAAAATGTGGACGTCCTGTAGTGAGGAGGTTGCCGGAAGGAAGTAGGAGCCCTTGAAGAGAAACCTGGCCTTATTTACAGGTCATCTCAGGCCACCCTGTCCTCACTTTCAGCTGTGCTAGTGAACATTGTGTGTGAAAGTGTATTAATGTTCTTGAAAATGTTCAGCTGTGCTGATTTTTTAAAATAATGAATCAAGGCATAGTTTAAATTTGCTAAGTGATGTTTAGACTAAGATGGGAAGAGTGAGTAGGAGTTAGCCAGGTAAGGAGGAAGGAAAAGCAGCACTATTCCAGACAGAGAAAGCGACATGTGTGAAAGTCAGAGGCAAGAGGTGGTACAGCCCTCTTTACTACTATGTGCCAGAATCATTCACTGAGGAATTCATTTGTGTTTTGTTTGCACAGCTATAGATGGAGCAGAAGCACAAGAATTTTCTCTCCTCCTCAAACCCGTCTGTCCCGGTTAGGCTTTTGGTTGAATGGAGAACTGGACCTTATCTTGCAGAGTTAAGAAAATTTTGTTTTGTGAAAGAAAATAGTCCAAGAAAGGGGATGGGCTTTGAGGCCCTAGGATCAGGAACTGGACATGACAAAACTGAAAGAGGGTCCTAGGAGGGTGGTGATTAGGGGTCCTGGGAGTAGCAGACCTGCACTCTACCTCTTCAGTGCATCCCAAGGAGGTGTTAGGAGCTTGAAGAATGGCTGGATCCAATCACCAAAGTTCCCAGCCTCTGCAAGGGTCTCAGTGCTCATGTAATCAATAATACCTCTTTACAAAGAAAAGTCCAGGCTTGGACAATAAATTGTGACCTATTTGGGCCAAAGACAAGACCTACTGAATCTGAGGTGGGGGGGGAGTGGGTTGGCAGAGGGATAGGTGCGTTAGTTTTCTTAGAAGTATGTAATTGCTGTAAATACTCATTTAGGATATGTCGATTGCTTATCTCAGACTCAGAGATCTTCAGACTCTGAGGTCTGATCCAGGCCTTTGGAATATGAGTGGCTCATATTTACTCTTGTCTCCAGAGTTTGTGGGGTTTCTGAAGGTCTCAGGATCATCATTTCCAGCACATTCATACATTTAGAATTAGAGATATTCATTTTCACAATGATTTAATAAACTCTATATTTTACAATTGTCACGGTCACAAAGAACAGAAACCAATATGAACATAGGCCATGCAAAGGTAGAACATTTACCACATAAAGGTAAAAATAAGAGGAAACACTCATACACACAGCACAAGCTCTTTTCCAGGTACTGTTTTAAGTGAATGGGCTAGATTAAGTTGCATGATACTCTCAACAACCCTATAGATAGGTATTATTTTTATCCGAGGTGTGACTATTGCCATGAGAAGGATGGTGGATGAAGAAATGCAAACACTGACTAGGTAGGATTTTCCATCAGGAGAGAAGATGATATTGAGCACCAATGAAGTAAAGCTAAAGGTAATTCCTGGATCAAAATCAAATACGATCAAGAGAGAAAAATAATCTATTATTTTTACCAACGTTAAAACCAGACACAGAACAACTTTTGCCACATAGAGGATGGATGATGTGATTATGTGAACTTATTTTGCCCCCTCCTTTCTGGGAGTCAGTTGCTTTTTGTATATAAGGCTTTTTGGCATTATCCCTCTTGAGTTTTCATTGAACAATGAAGGCTTACTGTTGGGCGATTTCCAGCATTATCATTAGGAGGCTGCACCATCCTGGATCCAGCCATCATTTCCAGGCATCTAGGGGCCTCCCATTGATTGTAATAAGCCAAAATACTCTGAAATTGGAAATTTTAGGTACTATTGCTCAAAAGAATCTACTATCCAATTTATTTTACAGCAAAATCTATCACAAAGCATTGAGTAAATTAATCTGGCTTGATTGCCAGGAGATTCTAATGTTCCAGTATTTTTCCCCCAGAGCACCGAGGGGAGTTTGTTCTTCTGCCCTTCATATTATTCTCAGTGTTTTATTGTCAGTGACATGTCTGACCCTAGGCACAATGGCAAAGCAGCCAAAGTACATTTTAAGAGTCCTTCCTTCTTTTCATGCATACCCTCTTCATCTTCTTGAGAAAGCATGGATTGTATCTAGTCCCAGGAAGGCTCAGATATCCACTGAAGCTCACTGGATTTATGAAGTGTTTAGACAACCAAAATTTGTCATCAGGATTGAATTGACCTTCCCATTGCTAAATCCACTCATAAATGCTTAGTCCTTATTTGACCTAACTTAGCAGCAGCATTTGCTACCTCTTCCTTGATACATCATTTTTCTTTGCCCCATTGGCCTCGCATTTGGACATCCCATTTCCTGGGTTTTCTTCCTATTCTACTGCTAGCTTCTTTTTGATCTCTGTTGTTCCTTCTCTTCCCTCTAGCCTTTTAACATTGGAGGGGTGCAGTGCTCAGGCTTTGGTTGTCTTCTCTTTCCCTCTGTATTCACTCTCCTGATGATCTCATTGCTGGAAATATCATCTATATACCAATGACTGCCATTGTATCCCTTTGGTGGAGCTTCCTCCTGAACTCTAGACTCATGTTTCCAACTAACTACTTGAAAGCCTCTCTGGAATATTTAGTAGGCATCTCAAAGTGCAGCTGACCAAAACTGAGCTCTGTATCTACTCCAGAAAAATTGCTCTTCTTGAAGTCTTTTCCATCTTACTTGAAAGAAACTCAGTCATTCCAGTTAATCCAGGAAAATCTTTAGAAACATCCTGGGCCCCTTCATTACCTCATATCATACATCCAACTATACACATCTAACTTCAAAATACATCCAGAATTCAATCTCTCCTGATGACTCCAATTATCTCCAGGGCTACCACCCTGACTGAACCATCATCAATTCCTGTTGGATTACTGGCAATAACTTTGTAGCTATTTTCCCGGTCTCTACCCTTATAAACTGTCTTGGCTTGGGTGCCTCCAATAGCAGATCCTGAGCAAGAATTTGGGTGTAATTTATTTAGGAAGTATTCCTGAGAAGCACTGTAGGATGTGGTGCTGAGAGAAGGATAAGGAGAAAAGCCAATAAAAGATTCACTGTTAATGAGAAGTCACCATTGTGGACAACTGGGGCTCAATCCTGCTGGGGATCTTCTGAGAGACTGAGAAAAACATATCTCTGAATTTTACCACGAAGGAGCAAGGAATGTCAGATAGTTAACCCTACTGATAAGGTATCTCCCAAATCCAAAGAGAACTAAAGTGCTGTGCCTCTTTCTTTGTGGTAAGGGTATAATAACTTGTTTTTCAGTATTGAAGGGATGTCCTGGCATTCCTCAAAACATTGGGTCATAAAAATATCACTAATGTACTATGAATTTTTTTAGGGTTTATTTATTTATTTTATAAATTTATTTATTTATTTTTGGCTGAGTTGGGTCTTCATTGCTGCATGCTGTCTTTCTCCAGTTGCGGTGAGCAGGGTCTACTCTTCACTGTGGTGCACGGACTTCTCATTGCGGTGGCTTCTCTTATTGTGGAGCACGGACTCTAGGTGCGCAGACTTCAGTAGTTGTGGCACGCAGGCTCAGTAGTTGTGGCGCACGGGCTTAACTGCTCTGTGGCATGTGGGATCTTCCTGGACCAGGGCTCGAACGCATGTCCTCTGCATTGGCAGGCAGATTCTTAACCACTGTGCCACCAGCGATGTCCCTAGGGTTTATTTAATTTCCAGTTCACACATGACTTTCCAGAGCATTTGCCACTTCATGCTCACTAGTTTGATTAATATGATGTTATTCACCTAGTGGACCAGGATGATGTTCTGTGGAGTGCTCCTTTAGCTTCTACGGCAAGAGAAAGCAAGAAAGTTTACAAAGACCTGGGGCAGGACTCTAAATGTATACTGCTCTCCATCCAGATGGATGTAAAGTGCTTTTGATGCTCTTTCCTGATAATGATTTTTAAAAATTCATTTTTCAGGTCAATAGCAGCTGTGTTGATTTGTTCTAGTAGCAATATCGCATATGACAGTAGCTGTGAATAAGGTCAGTTTTATGGCAGTCCACTATTATGTGCAGTCATCAACCTGATTTTTATAGGGGCTATACCAATGGATTAAATGAGAATGCAATGGAGTCTATCTTTTAAGACTTTGAGGATGGCAAAAATCTCTGGCATTCCAACTGAGATATAGATTGATTTTGATTTACTATTTTGCAGGGCCAGTTTCCAAGACTTGTCGTTGGTTTTTCCTAGCACCATGGCACTTATTTAGCAAGTCAAGGAGCCAATGGGAGGTTTCTGCTAGCTGCAAGGGATATCCAATTTTGCATTTATAATGGAGAAATGATCAATTACCTGGGGACTCATTGGACTCAGTGTGAGATAGACATGGGACAGGACCCCTTATTTGTCATCTGGCCTCCGTGTATTCCCACTTGAACAGGGGCCATGATGACATTTTGTGTCCCTCAGCATCAGTGTCATCTTTGACTCTATTTCAAGCAATCCTTGAAAGGTCTGGGTGTTACCCTTTCTCTAGTGGAAAGTTAATATGATAAAAAGCCTGAGGTTCTTTTGGAGAAGATTTGGTGAAATATTTATTTTATATACTTGCTATGATATTGCAAGTCCCTTTTTGAAGGGAACCTGGCCTCCTCTTCTTAATTAATGAGTCGTGGGTCTGATAACTGACTCAGATGCGAACACAAGTGATCACAATTTGCTGTTGCAATGGCTGACATCAACTATTTGCTTTCCAGCTTTGATTGTTTTTGCTTATACAAATCAAGCAACAATTGTTATTGGTTGCGTACTTATCTAGTTCCAAGGCACACCCTGGTCAGTTAACCATCATCACAGATCCTTGTGGATCAAGTTTCCTTGGTTACCACTACAGTCTGTGCCTGTTAGAGAAATAGTTAAGTGATGCCACCTGGCCTCTGTTATTCCAGAATCTTTTCATCTCCCTCATCACCAGGAAGCTCAGTTTCATAGCAGTCTCCCCTATTGTCAACTCTGACCTAGAGATGACATCCATCACTTAGTTTTTCAATGATGCCGGCACCCCCTCACTAGTGCATGCTTCGAGTTTTCCTGAAGAGTGCCTGCCCAGGCCCTTCTGGATAACGGAGTCAGCTAGTGCGTTCCCTGGACTTAAGTAATAAACCCATCCCTTTGAGTATCAGGACCCCTTTCTCAAAATTTTGCTGAGGCAGTGCTGGCATCTCCATCTCCACTGTAGACGTCCTTATCTCCAAGTTCAAGGCGTCATTCTAGCAGCGTACTGAGACCGACTCCAGGCATCCTTGTCAAGGTGTTGCACTCTAAGTCACAGGAGAGCACCCCATATTGATAAACTCTTCCCTAGTAAGTTAATATTCGGTCCCCACCTTACCCCCAGCCCCCATTCAACCCCCTCAAAATTCATATCATACAAAGCTCCTGGTTCTTGCTGATATATACTAGCCAGGTTCTGAAGAACTCTGGGGAAATTAGCTGTTTTCTACAAAACAGGGACAGTATTTCCCCCATTTGATCCATGCTGAGACCTGACCCCAGTCACTAGTCTAGAAGCCAAGAGGGGAGGTGAAAGCAGATCTTGAGGAGAAGAAACATCATTTTGTGAGGCATCTGCCTCAGGAGAGGTCTTTGCATGAGCCCCAGGCAATGGGAAGCTAGAGGGAAGGAGGTGCTCATGCCACCCAGAGATGCTGGAGGGTTAGTGCCAGTAGTAGAGACCCAACTCTCAACAAATAGCGGAAGGGGCTTGCCTGGGACTCACAACTCAGTGGCACAATTCTGAAGTGTATTCCACACATTCTCTTAAAAAGTCTGCAGCAAGATTGAGCTCTGGTCACTGACCGTGGTAACCTGCTCATCATAATGTTAAATAAAAGATACACAGATGCATAACAGGCCAGGCATCTGTGCTAATCATTTAACAAGAAGTACTCCTATTGTTGTTGTAAGAAAGGGAGGAAAGCCCATACAAAGTGCATTACTATCAGATGTTTGCTCCTAAAAACAGAAAATTAGGGCTTCCCTGGTGGTGCAGTGGTTGAGAATCTGCCTGCTAATGCAGGGGACACGGGTTCGAGCCCTGGTCTGGGAGATCCCACATGCCGCGGAGCAACTGGGCCCGTGAGCCACAACTACTGAGCCTGCGCGTCTGGAGCCTGTGCTCTGCAATAAGAGAGGCCGCGATAGTGAGAGGCCCGCGCACCGCAATGAAGAGTGGACCCCGCTTGCCACAACTAGAGAAAGCCCTTGTACAGAAACAAAGACCCAACACAGCCAAAAAAAAAAAAAAAAAAAAAAACAGAAAATTAAGATGACTAAAACATGGCTTTTGGATTTATTTGAATTTATTTTTGAAAAAAAAATCTCATAATCTTGTTTTTGGTTTTAATTGGAAAGTTTGAGTTAGTCTAGAGCTCCTAAAGGACTGTGTTCTATCAATCCTTGCCCTTGCAGCAGCTAGCCTTACACCTGGTTCATGGTGACATCACCACTGGCCAGAGAAATTAATCATTCTCCAAGATTTGGGAAGGTAACTATTACAAAGACAAAACCATTTGTTTCAAGTTATATGTGAAATTTTAAAATATTTTAATTGATCACATTAAAATCCTGTCAAATGAAATAAACTTTATACTTGTATGTGCTAGTATTTGAAAAATTATCAATTCAAAAATATTTATTGAGAATCTACTATTTGTCCCAAAGTGTGCTAGAGACAAGATATTAATTCTCATAATCGCTGTCAGTGGAAGTTTCCAAGGTAGTTAATCCCATTCCTGGTTTTTCTTCTCAGCATCATTCTCATAGGGAAACTGTCCATTCAGTGGATTACAGAAGGCTCCTTCTAGAGAATTGTCACTGGGCTGTGATAGAAGTTCCAGGATGTAGAAAAGAGAATAGTCTGCTATAAATCTTAGTTTTTCTTGCTGCATGTTTCAGAGCTGTGTTTCATCAGATGGTTGTCCCCTGTGGCACACCACTGAGTTATACAGGAGAGCATTGGTATTTCCCACCTCTGTACTCCATGAACAGCATAGAGACTGGCCCTACTCAGTCTCTGTAAAGAGAAAGATACTTTTGTAAACGACTCTACACACTAGCTCCCTTTATTGGTTTGGACTCTGAAAGTTGTACTTTAGTAAGGTAAACATGTCATGTCAGTGGCATGATTAAAATCAGTGAATCTGTCCAAAGAAAAGCAAAAAAGTTACAAGATTCCTCATCAAATGCTTTAAAAGAAGATCTAGCAATA